>NC_091182.1:40270876-40288376 GCF_040958095.1 Procambarus clarkii
TAGCTTTACGTAAACCGGATATACATTTAGCAGTTTCTACTACACAAACCGGAGGACCAAAATTTAATAATAAACATTATATATGTGCTGGCGAGTTTTTCATGTTAGCTATATTTGTAGTTTCTGCTTGTAACTTGTAATTATTAACTTATAACTTGTAATTATTAACTTGTAACTTGTAATTATTAACTTATAACTTGTAATTATTAACTTGTAACTTGTAATTATTAACTTATAACTTGTAATTATTATCTTATAACTTGTAATTATTATCTTATAACTTGTAATTATTAACTTATAACTTGTAATTATTAACTTGTAACTTGTAATTATTAACTTGTAACTTGTAATTATTAACTTGTAACTTGTAATTATTAACTTGTAACTTGTAATTATTAACTTGTAAAATTAAAAATATCTTTTTATAATACCATAAAATGTCTTTTATGATATTATAATTAGTTTTATAATAGTAAGATGTTATTCTAGTAGTTATTAAGTAAATAAACACTGGTGAACATGACATACGGGAGTAGTTGATGAGTCGCGGGCTGGTGGTAGCATTTACTATCACCTGATGCCCCTGCTCACCTAGCAAAAGTATAACTAGGGGTGTACCGTAGCTATACTTACCCATTTGTAATTTATTTGGTTTTTATTTTTAAATTAAATCTTGGAGAGACTTAAAAGAAAAATGTGCTGCAAAAATGATGATAGGTAAGTTTTTTTTTCTAGTTAAAATTCAACAGCTTAAACTTCAAAACTTTTGTCATTGAATACTTAGGTCTATAATAATGAGTTTAACTGAATATTATGGCCTGTTAAAAGTGAGAAGGAAGCAGGGGAGAGTGGAGGATGGAGAGGATGAAGGGGGTAGGGGTTGAGGGGGTGAAGGGGGCAGGGTGAAGAAGAAGGGTGAAATGGGGGGGTGGGAGGTTAGACTACCACAACGACAACTACGAACCACCATCACAACCACCACCACCATCAGTACCACCAGCAACACTATGACCACCAACATCACCACCACCAACAGCACCACCTCCACCAGTACCACCAACACCACCAACTACACAACCACCAACACCACCAAAAACATTAACAGCACCACCACCACTACTAGCAGCACCACCACCAGTATCACCACTACCACCACTTCCTACAGCATCACCACCATCGCAAGAGTAACAAGACAAGAAGCCTTAGACGAACACGAAGCATCACGCTTCATTCTCATGGTTAAGTGAGTTGTTATAGCTAATTCCTTTCATTCAGAAGATAACCGCACACTTGGACGGACGTGCACACTCACTTCGACCCGTTGAGAGTGTGGGCAAAATGCGACTCAAATGTCTAAAGGTTAGAGCTACCCCCCCCCCCCATGAGGGTCATGCCTTCGGGAAAAACGATATTCTGAAGATCCTGAAGGACGTTTCCGGGGTCACACCCACTGACATTAGACAGGAAGGTGATGATATCGTGCTCTTATTTTTTCGTGTGAGGAAGAACTAGAAAAATTCTTGACCAACGATGCCATACTTCGCAAGAAGCACCACCTACATCCTCACTTCCCACGTCAGTTCCTGGCTGGAAGATCTGTTTTTACCAGCAGGACCAGCCAGTGGATCACTGACTGACTGACATAAGATCATGGACAATATCGAGGACGAAAATGCGAACCTGTCGGTATTCAACCTAGAGTTCTGCAGCACCGACAATTCATCAATGAAGAATACTTTCACCACCGTAGCTGCGGCCACCCAGGCTGCCACACAAAGTTTTTACTACTTCGGCTTAAAAATACCACCCCACCAAGTAAGAACGGAACGATACCCTGAGCTCCAGCTGTGCTTCAAGTGCTACGAGCTCTCCCACTCTACCAACAAGTGTCAGCACCCTGTCTAGAAGTGAAGCCTGTGCGCACTGGACCATCACGACGCCATATGTTTAATATGTGGCCACGTCTGTAGTAGGAAATAATAATAAAAACTACTCCATATGCAAGGCAACGACCCATCGCTGCTTGCTCTGTGATGCCAATCACCCCGCAATTTCCTTCCGCTGTCCCTGCAGTCAGGAAAACATCAAGGCCCAGGTTGAAGCCAAGAGAAACAACCCTTCTCCCTCCGCGACCACAACCCCAGGCGCTCAACCCACAACCTCAGCTCCCACCAACCGACCAGAAGACTTTCCGGTCTTACCAACGAGTGGCTCCTCCCACCAGGCGACCCAGCCTTCACAATGGGGACCCAAGGCCCCACAGGCTCCTTCACAGCCCCCTGCATTACGTGCAGGCATTATCTCTGGTTTTATTAGACTAGCGGAGAGGCTTGCCGGACCAGACAACTAACGTTTTGTCAGTTAACTGAACCCAATATACCTAGCCAATGGCCCTGGATCCCATCATAGCCCCTGGCGCAAGTTTCACTGCCTCCACTACCACTCCGGCTACCACCAGGACGACCACGAAGTGAACCTCGACACAGACTCCAGAACTACACATGACCCAGGCGGCACAAACAGAGGTATTTCCCTCTCCAGCTCCCTACACTCTTACCATCACCATCTCAGCAGCCGCACTAGCAGACTTGCTATCTACAAACACTAACAACACCACCAACCCTCCTAAAATAGCTACTACCACCAATCCCCGACACCTGAGCCTACCTCAGGCTGCGAGACGAAAGACAAAACCACCAACAACGGAGGTCACGGACGCCTCAGACGAGGATATCTTAGCAGGAGCTCCACCTCCGCAGCACAAATACGACACCTACACGGCACAAGACCTCCTCATGGAGGCCACCTCACCAAACTCCAACGACACCACGGCTGAGCCAAAGTCTCAGGCAAAGAAAAAACGGAAAACCTAGATGTCTACACTAACCGTACCAGCTCCATAACCTGTACAGCCAGCCCTCAGAGGCTGAAATCCACCATGAAGATCCCCATCCATCCCCAGATCTCTACTGTCAGGTATTGATACAGATAATGGCTCCAAAGAGCCTCCACTTACGGGCTCACCATATCCCGTGCTACTTGCAACTTTTTGTTCTGAGTAACTAAATTTTAAACAAGAACAACAACAGTGGACGCGTTAACCACCCCACACAGCCTCCACCACACCAAGGCCAGAAACACTAGACACGCCGATTATATAACAACATAAACAGCTAAATAATTCATTTAATCAAGAGAGAGAGACAAAAGATACCCGGAGCAGCCGCCCTCATCTGCAAGTGTGAGATAAACTTGTGCCTCACCCAAGGCAACAATGCCAGCCAGTTTAGTTGGGAAGCTGAGGTCTTGTTATCTCTTGCAATTCGTTTCTTACTTTCTTTATCAGTGAGTTTCTCTCTCTCTCTCTCTCTCTCTCTCTCTCTCTCTCTCTCTCTCTCTCTCTCTCTCTCTCTCTCTCTCTCTCTCTCTCTCTCTCTCTCTCTCTCTCTGTCTCTGTCTCTGTCTCTCTCTCTCTCTCTCTCTCTCTCTCTCTCTCTCTCTCTCTCTCTCTCTCTCTCTCTCTCTCTCTCTCTCTCTCTCTCTCTCTCTCTCTCTCTCTCTCTCTCTCTCTCTCTCTCTCTCTCTCTCTCTCTCTCTCTCTCTCTCTCTCTCTCTCCCTTTCTCTCTCTCTCTCTCCCTCTCTCTCTCTCTCTCTCTCTCTCTCTCTCTCTCTCTCTCTCTCTCTCTCTCTCTCTCTCTCTCTCTCTCTCTCTCTCTCTCTCTCTCTCTCTCTCTCACTGCCTCTCCCCCTGTTAAAAACTCATGTATGCGGTAAGGGCTCGTTGTGTACAGTCGAATGAACACCATCACCTCCAACAGGAAGATGAGTATCTTACACTTTTATCGCCCTCCCCAGTGATCAACGAGGCTGTTATCATCACTATCCCCGGCAGCATGTATGTCTGTGTCCATGCTTGCACATCACTGACAAAATAAAACACGAAACAATGGATATAAATTGGAAATATTTGTTTTCGGGAAAAACTTGGGGTAAATATGCTTGTTTCAAGCGTAGGTTAGACTTGGAAGGTTACATATGTGACTGAGTTTGGGTAGATGCAAATAGAAGCTGTCTCGTATGGTCAGTAAGGTTAGGTTAGGTTAGACTTGGAAGGTTACATATGTGACTGAGTTTGGGTAGATGCAAATAGAAGCTGTCTCGTGTGGTCAGTAAGGTTAGGTTAGGTTAGACTTGGAAGGTTACATATGTGACTGAGTTTGGGTAGATGCAAATAGAAGCTGTCTCGTATGGTCAGTAAGGTTAGGTTAGGTTAGACTTGGAAGGTTACATATGTGACTGAGTTTGGGTAGATGCAAATAGAAGCTGTCTCGTATGGTCAGTAAGGCTCCGGTAGTTTCATTGGTTAATGTGTTATCTTGATCCTCATATGTTAGCAGATAATGTTGTTGATGAATGTAAATCCTTTGCAAAAGCATCATCATTACCCTGCAAAGAGATATGTAAATGCGAACATGAGTGGTTTCATAAGAAATGGAGGATATTCCAAAGACCGAGATCAAAGCTCAAATCGATAGAGGGATTTTCTGGTGTGATATTTTGCCTCGATAGAACATCAAACGAATGAGATCGTGTACCCGGAACGACTATATTGATCAACGAGGAATTATTATCACGAAGAATATATGGACATGGAAAGGAAATTGGCTCAAAGTTGCCTTGACTACGAGTAGAAGAGACTCGCAACGAGGCAATAATTTCGAGTGAACAATAACGAAAATGAGTCAAAAGAAAGATATTTACCACGGGTAAAGCCTTGACCATTAGACACTCGAATGAACTCGTTAGGAAATCCTTACGTTCATAAATAGCCAGACGACATTGATCATAAGGAGACAATTATCTTAAATTCAATTTCAATTCAATCTCAGAAAATCAGTGAGCCAATGGAAACTGACAACCGGATGATATGGTCACGAAGAGGCTGTGACCTCGGCGGGTCATTGACCTGTCATTGACCTGTCATTGACCTGTCATTGACCTGCCATTGACCCGTCCTTTACTAATACTACTGTCCACAGGGCAGTCAGGCACGCGAATATTGAGTACTCCATCATTATCGCTACCACCACCACCACCATCACCACCACCACCACCACCACCATCACTACTACCACCACCACCACCATCACTACTACCACCACCATCACCATCACCACCACCACCACCACCACCATCACCACCACCACCACCACCACCATCACTACTACCACCACCATCACCACCACCTCCACCACACCGACTACCTTTGCCACCATCACCACAACAACCTCCACCACCATCACCACAACAACCTCCACCACCATCACCACAACAACCTCCACCACCACCACAACAACCTCCACCACCATCACCACAACAACCTCCACCACCACCACCACAACAACCTCCACCACCACCACCACAACAACCTCCACCACCACCACCACAACAACCTCCACCACCATCACCACAACAACCTCCACCACCATCACCACAACAACCTCCACCACCACCACAACAACCTCCACCACCATCACCACCACCACCACCACAACAACCTCCACCACCACCACCACAACAACCTCCACCACCACCACCACCACCACCAATGGACATATAAACATTAACAACATAAGAGACCCAGACGAAAAAAGGAGCAGCTAAAAAAAAATGTAATATCAAAACAAAGTTGAAGAAGAATAGAATGCGAGACGGTACAGTGTGGAGGCTACAGGAGGACTGCAAGCACAGCCACCTTTACCAGGAGGACTGCAGGCACAGCCACCTTTACCAGGAGAACTGCAGGCACAGCCACCTTTACCAGGAGAACTGCAGGCACAGCCACCTTTACCAGGAGAACTGCAGGCACAGCCACCTTTACCAGGAGAACTGCAGGCACAGCCACCTTTACCAGGAGAACTGCAGGCACAGCCACCTTTACCAGGAGAACTGCAGGCACAGCCACCTTTACCAGGAGAACTGCAGGCACAGACACCTTTACCAGGAGAACTGCAGGCACAGCCACCTTTACCAGGAGAACTGCAGGCACAGCCACCTTTACCAGGAGGACTGCAGGCACAGCCACCTTTACCAGGAGAACTGCGGGCACAGCCACCTTTACCAGGAGGACTGCAGGCACAGCCACCTTTACCAGGAGAACTGCGGGCACAGACACCTTTACCAGGAGGACTGCAGGCACAGCCACCTTTACCAGGAGAACTGCAGGCACAGCCACCTTTACCAGGAGAACTGCAGGCACAGCCACCTTTACCAGGAGGACTGCAGGCACAGCCACCTTTACCAGGAGGACTACAGGCACAGCCACCTTTACCAGGAGGACTGCAGGCACAGCCACCTTTACCAGGAGGACTACAGGCACAGCCACCTTCACCAGGAGAACTGCGGGCACAGCCACCTTTACCAGGAGGACTGCAGGCACAGCCACCTTTACCAGGAGGACTGCAGGCACAGCCACCTTTACCAGGAGAACTGCAGGCACAGCCACCTTTACCAGGAGAACTGCGGGCACAGACACCTTTACCAGGAGGACTGCAGGCACAGCCACCTTTACCAGGAGGACTACAGGCACAGCCACCTTTACCAGGAGAACTGCGGGCACAGACACCTTTAACAGGAGAACTGCGGGCACAGACACCTTTACCAGGAGGACTGCAAGCACAGACACCTTTACCAGGAGGACTGCAAGCACAGACACCTTTACCAGGAGAACTGCAGGCACAGACACCTTTACCAGGAGAACTGCAGGCACAGCCACCTTTACCAGGAGAACTGCAGGCACAGCCACCTTTACCAGGAGAACTGCAGGCACAGCCACCTTTACCAGGAGGACTGCAGGCACAGACACCTTTACCAGGAGAACTGCAGGCACAGCCACCTTTACCAGGAGAACTGCAGGCACAGCCACCTTTACCAGGAGAACTGCAGGCACAGACACCTTTACCAGGAGAACTGCGGGCACAGACACCTTTACCAGGAGAACTGCAGGCACAGCCACCTTTACCAGGAGAACTGCAGGCACAGCCACCTTTACCAGGAGAACTGCAGGCACAGACACCTTTACCAGGAGAACTGCGGGCACAGACACCTTTACCAGGAGAACTGCGGGCACAGACACCTTTACCAGGAGAACTGCGGGCACAGACACCTTTACCAGGAGAACTGCGGGCACAGACACCTTTACCAGGAGAACTGCGGGCACAGCCACCTTTACCAGGAGAACTGCAGGCACAGCCACCTTTACCAGGAGAACTGCAAGCACAGCCACCTTTACCAGGAGGACTGCAAGCACAGACACCTTTACCAGGAGGACTGCAAGCACAGACACCTTTACCAGGAGAACTGCAGGCACAGACACCTTTACCAGGAGAACTGCGGGCACAGACACCTTTACCAGGAGAACTGCAGGCACAGACACCTTTACCAGGAGAACTGCGGGCACAGACACCTTTACCAGGAGAACTGCAGGCACAGCCACCTTTACCAGGAGAACTGCAGGCACAGCCACCTTTACCAGGAGAACTGCAGGCACAGACACCTTTACCAGGAGAACTGCGGGCACAGACACCTTTACCAGGAGAACTGCGGGCACAGACACCTTTACCAGGAGAACTGCGGGCACAGACACCTTTACCAGGAGAACTGCAGGCACAGCCACCTTTACCAGGAGAACTGCGGGCACAGACACCTTTACCAGGAGGACTGCAAGCACAGACACCTTTACCAGGAGAACACTCCCAGGAACTTCAGGAAAGGGAAAGAGACAAGATACAGCGACAAAAGGTCACTGAAGCACTGAAAACGAACCTTCGCTTGAAAGATGAACTCCGAGTAGCCACGGAGATGGAAGTAAAGGAATTAAGGGCTTAAATCACTGAAGAGAGGAGAATATATATTTGTACTTCAGAAGAGAATAAAATTTGTGGAAGAGAGGGAGAGGGAAAGACAACGAGAAGGAGGGGGGGGAGGGAATTATCAGGAGAAAGCGTCAAGCCATTTATGTGCCCATTATACGAATTGTCGTATATTCCCAGTGCTATATACGACTATATAGCACTGAGAAGGGGGTCGGGATAAGGATTTGGCAAGGAACAGGTGGGAAGGAATGATGCCCAACCACTTGGACGGTCGGGGATTGAACGCCGACCAGCAAGAAATGAGACCGACGCTCTACCGTCCAGCCCAAGTGAATGGGCAACGGAGAGAGTAAATAACATACAGCAAATGACTGATAACTGGGGAACACAACCACGCGAAACATTTGCTGAAGCATCTAAAGGACCAGGGGCCAGATTCACGAAAGAACTTACGCAAACACTTACGAACGTGTACATCTTTCCTCAATCTTTGACGGCTTTGGTTACATTTATTAAACAGTTTACAAGCATAAAAACTTCCCATTCAACTGTTGTTATTGTTATAAACAGCCTCTTGGTGCTTCGGAGCTCATTAACTGTTTAATAATTGTAAACAAAGCCGCCAAAGATTGAGAAAAGATGTACAGGTTCGTAGGTGTTTGCGTAAGTTCTTTCGTGAATCTGGCCCCAGATGCAAAGCAGATCATTTAAAAAACAATAACAGACCTGCAAAACACAAGCCGGATGTACAAGTAGTCGGAGAGGTAGAAATTGGTGATAATCTATTACCTGTCAGAGCCAGTGAAACACACATGGACAAAGGCGGAGAAAAAGGAGCAGAAAGAGATTACAGAAACCTCTTCCCAGAATAGAGACAAGAGAGAGAATATGGGAAACTGAACATTGCTGTAGTCTTGCTATATTCCAAATGAGGAATCTACCAGAAAAAGCTAATCTTTCAGAATATTGCTTCAGTGATTTGAAAAGACATTGCAGGAAAAGCTAAGGACCAACCATAAGTGTTTTATAGCCATATAAGGAGAAAACCAACAGTGAGGGACCACGTGATAAGGTTAAAGAGAAAGGGGGGGGGGGGTACGTCTCATGGAAAATGACAAGAAGGTGTGTGAGAAACTCAATAAAATATATCAGGAGGTCTCTACATAGGAACTAATGTGGCGACCAGAATTGAGTGATGAAAGGCTAGAAGAAACACTGGATGACATTGTAGTAACGGTTAAAAAAACATGAAGGAACTAAATTCAGCAAATTTCATTGTGCCAAGGTTACTATCACTCTGGCTGCCGAAGGAAGCTGGTTTGTCACCCATTAACGAATGTTTTCAATAAATGACAAAAAACGGGAAATCTCCCAGATTTCTGGAAAAGGGCAAACGTAGTTTCAATACTTAAGAAAGGGAAAAGATAAGTCACTAAATTAAAGACCTGTGTCACTGAAAAATATTCCATGTAACGTGCTGGAGAGAGTAATGTAGGTGAAAATAGCAGAGCACATGAAGAGGCTTAACTTTGCCACAAAACGACAGCATTGATTTAGGAGGGAAAAGTCTAAGACAAAATTACTAAAAATAGTACAGGAAAAGGACACTTGGTAGAATGCATTTTCCTAGACTGCCAAGAAGCGTTTGATATTGTTCCTCATGAGAGGCTGGTTTTTTTTTTGTAGGGATATTCCTGCGCGGGCCCTAAGCCTCTGGCTGGCCCACTGGGCGGGCCCTAAGCCTCTGGCTGGCCCACTGGGCGGGCCCTAAGCCTCTGGCTGGCCCACTGCGCGGGCCCTAAGCCTCTGGCTGGCCCACTGGGCGGGCCCGAAGCCTCTGGCTGGCCCACTAAGTGTTGCTTGTTTCTGTTTTACTTGGGCGGAGTATGAGTATTTATGGCTCGTATGGTCGCTTCAGTAAGATTTTGCCATATGTGTTTAACAACTTCTTCTGCTCTGTTGAATCTGAGAGGCTGGTGTACATGATGACAAGCTTGGAAAGTTGAGAATGGGTAATAATGGGTAATAATAAAATGGGTAAGGGAGTTCCTGAAGGATAGAAGACAAAGAGTCACAGTCAAAGACGAGGTCTCTAGCTAGCCGAATGTAACAAGTGCGATCCTCTAAGGCTCTGTCTTAGCAACACAACTGTTCGAATTAATGGTAATGATCTACCCGTGGGCAATTGGGCAAATAAATGATTGCTGGAGTTCAATCCCAATAATTGTTAGAAAATGAAGATGAGGAAGGAAGAAACTCAGAAGGCGTCTATTTCATAAATGGAATCCAACTATAGGAATACCCAGTCATAAAAGTATATGTGTATGTACGTCTGGTAACACACTGCATGTGTAAAAAAAAGAAATGTATATGTTTTATCTCTCAGAATGTTCCGTAATATGTTTGTGAGGTATATATATATATATATATATATATATATATATATATATATATATATATATATATATGCGAACAAGCCTGAATGATCCCCAGGACAATATGCAACTGAAAACTCGCACCCCAGAAGTGACTCGAACCCATACTCCCAGGAGCCACGCAACTGGTATGTACAAGACGCCTTAATCCACTTGACCTTGATAGCCTCGGCTATCACCTCATTATGTCCGGTCGTGATGGTCAAGTGGATTAAGGCGTCTTGTACATACCAGTTGCGTGGCTCCTGGGAGTATGGGTTCGAGTCACTTCTGGGGTGCGAGTTTTCAGTTATATATATATATATATATATATATATATATATATATATATATATATATATATATATATGTGTGTGTGTGTGTGTGTGTGTGTGTGTGTGTGTGTGTGTGTGTGTGTGTGTGTGTGTGTGTGTGTGTGTGTGTGTGTGTGTGTGTGTGTGTGTGTGAACACTGTACTGAAGGGGTGAGAGTAGTTTGAGCTACCTCATCCCTATGTGTGTATTCAAACTTCATTAAACTTGATTCAGTTTCAAAACTACAGGAATCGGAGAGGGAAGAATATTTAGGAGTAGATATAAGTCAACATACGCCAGTCACACACCGGAGCATCTGGGTGGATGACTAAAATGTGAATGTCGTTTAGAAACGTAAATTTACACAGCTTTTCTTAGACCAGTGCTGGAATATGCAGGTCCTGTTAAGGTTACCTTCCACAGAAGTCATCCAGTGATGCATATTTACTGCCATAAAACACAAGATTAATGGATGATGGATGAAGTGTCTAGATGGATGAGGCAACCTCTGGATGAGGCAACCGGATGCTTATTGACCGGGACATGAGAAAGGAAGAAAGATAAGAAAGTAAGAGAAATAGAGAGGATAAGCGCAGGGAAATAGAATGAAGGAAAGACAATTCAGTTTGGAGAGAACATGAATGGAGACAGGGCAGGAGGAGGAAATAGACCAAGGGAATGAGTACAGACTGGTATTAAAAGACCACAATCCTCAGGAACCGGACTAGGGGAGCCGGTCGGCCGAGCGGACAGCACGCTGGATTTGTGATTCTGTGGTTCTGGGTTCGATCGCAGGCGCCGGCGAGAAACATTGGGCACAGTTTCTTTCACCCTATGCCCCTGTTACCTAGCAGTAAATAGGTACCTGGGTGTTAGTCAGCTGTCACGGGCTGCTTCCTGGGGGTGGAGGCCTGATCTAGGACCGGGCCGCGGGGACACTAAAAAGCCCCTAAATCATCTCAAGATAACCTCAAGATAGCCCACAGGCAGAATCTTCCTCTAGGAAACTAAACGGACTGGTAGAAATATTGGCAGTACTTAAATATTGGCAAAAACAATATTGGCAGTACTTAAATATTGGCAAAAACAATATTGGCAGGATATGGGATGCTGGCAGACATTAAGGCGTCCTTTACACACCTAAATCACGACTCTTGTTATTTTTGTCAAGACAATTTACAAAAGAATTGTTAGACCAACACTGGAATAAGTAGCACCGGCCTGGAATCCATGTCTTGTGAAGCAGGATACATGAAATTTGATGAAGTACAAAGGTTTGCAACAAGATTAAAGCGAGATCGACGAGGGTTAAACTATGAGGATAGGTTGAGGGGGAACTGGAGCTCACAGCCCTGATGAGCAGAGGAAACGGAGGAGATATGATCGCAACATACAAGGTAATGAAAGAAAATAGACTTGCCAATATGGACATCACCATCTCTATAACCGCCACCATCACTATGATTGTGGTCATTACTATCACCATCACCACACTACCATCGCTATGGTCTTCACCACAATCAGATTAAGCACCCACTATCATGCTAACACCACCGACGCTTTCACAATCACCACCACTATCACCATCCGCACTCTAATCACCACCAACACCACAATCACCAGCTAAGGTCAGATATTTGGGTCGGTGGCTGAGCCAGAGACTCGATGATTCCGCTCCTGGTGGCTTCTACGCCCTTCCGGGTCCACAACCAATCAATATTCCCGGAAACACAAAATTCATTCTGATTGGGTTTTATGCTCACAATCATTATCAACAGATTCGTCTAGACACTTCAAGCAGCTCTTTTATGAATTTTCTGTTTATGTATAATATACATTTTTCTAACTATTGTTGTATATGTATAATTTTTTTTCTATCTTTATTGTCATATTTATTATCTTCGTGCATTTAAAGTTAAACGAAAGTTATTGCGAGTTTTAATATCGTAAATTTATATATAAACACGATATATGTCACTGATATAATACTAGTTCGTTTGCTGTTTGTTCATGTCCGCTCAGAGACATTAAATAATACTAATGAACCTCTGCACTATTTTTAAAAAAGGTGATTTGCAGTTAAACCGACTTAAATTTTTATTTTTTTTTTATATTAAATGATGAATCATTGTTTCTTAGAATTGACACAGAGGCTTTAGGATTAATTGTTGATTTACTGCGTCAACTCTCGCGATGTCGTGGGATCTTGGTGAGAGTAACCTATCCTTAGACTGTATACTTGTTCAATATGAACCCGTCCCCATCCCGTCCCTCGTTCAATCTGTTCATCAACCCCTAACCCATCCTAGGGCTGTATGCGACTCAATTGCGCCGACCCAAATGGCGTTTTCAGCCGTTTTATAGACCTGTGTTGACACATTTCGTGAATTAGCTAATACAAATGAATAGAAAAAAATCCAATTTTTGGTGGGTTAGGTTTAGAATATTTATTCCGATGGATTTTTTTTCTTTTTTAGCCCTAGGCACCCATGTAGGGTGCCTAGGGCTAGGCACCCTAGAAACCTGGTATTTCTAGGCACCCATGTAAGGTGCGTAGGGTTAGGCACCCTAGAAACCTGGTATTTCTAGGCACCCATGTAGGGTGTCTAGGGCTAGGCATTTTGTATTCTTTTGATAATTATTTTTATATGCAGTATATTGACGAAGAACTTTAAGAGGTGGGATTCGAACCTAGGAAGTGAGCGATGCTGTGTTCGGAAAAAAAAATCGAACACAATCAGCTGTGACTCATAAGTAAATGTTGACAGTTCATGAACAAGGAATTAACGAACATATGTACAATGTTAACGAGGATGGGTTAGAATTCATTATATTTCTGACAATTTTCACAAACGTTGGTAAAAATGCTCTATAATCCAGCCGTCAAATCACCTTTCAATGAATGAAAAACATTTTATATTGGGCAAATTACCAATGTGTATTAGGACCTGTCATAAATTTAAACCCATCGTCATTAACAGGGCTTTACCAACGTACTGCAAATACAAGTAATTATACCAACAGAACGAACACACCTAACCTAACCTATCCCAGGTATAATTATACTTGAAATTATTATATGCACTAAAAATAATTTTTAGCAGAGAAAACAAATCGGATTTGATTACACATTATCGTAAAATTAACGAATACATATTTGGTACCTGCTGCAAGTATAAGTCGATGATTGGTTTAGACATATATATATATATATATATATATATATATATATATATATATATATATATATATATATATATATATATATATATATATATATATATATATATATATGTATATATATATATATATATATATATAACTGAAAACTCACACCCCAGAAGTGACTCGAACCCATACTCCCACAACTGGTATGTACAGGGACGCCTTAATCCGCTTGACCATCACGACCGGACATAAGGAAGTGATAGCCGAGGCTATATGAACCACTTCCCCGCCGGCACTCGGATGGTAATCTTGGGCATAGCATTTTATCAAATCACCTCATTCTTTGGGGCACACGTGAGGAACACAAATGCAAACAAGCCTGAATGGTCCCCAGGACTATATACAACTGAAAACTCACACCCCAGAAGTGACTCGAACCCATACTCCCACAACTGGTATGTACAGGGACGCCTTAATCCGCTTGACCATCACGACCGGACATAAGGAAGTGATAGCCGAGGCTATATGAACCACTTCCCCGCCGGCACTCGGATGGTAATCTTGGGCATAGCATTTTATCAAATCACCTCATTCTTTGGGGCACACGTGAGGAACACAAATGCAAACAAGCCTGAATGGTCCCCAGGACTATATACAACTGAAAACTCACACCCCAGAAGTGACTCGAACCCATACTCCCACAACTGGTATGTACAGGGACGCCTTAATCCGCTTGACCATCACGACCGGACATAAGGAAGTGATAGCCGAGGCTATATGAACCACTTCCCCGCCGGCACTCGGATGGTAATCTTGGGCATAGCATTTTATCAAATCACCTCATTCTTTGGGGCACACGTGAGGAACACAAATGCAAACAAGCCTGAATGGTCCCCAGGACTATATACAACTGAAAACTCACACCCCAGAAGTGACTCGAACCCATACTCCCACAACTGGTATGTACAGGGACGCCTTAATCCGCTTGACCATCACGACCGGACATAAGGAAGTGATAGCCGAGGCTATATGAACCACTTCCCCGCCGGCACTCGGATGGTAATCTTGGGCATAGCATTTTATCAAATCACCTCATTCTTTGGGGCACACGTGAGGAACACAAATGCAAACAAGCCTGAATGGTCCCCAGGACTATATACAACTGAAAACTCACACCCCAGAAGTGACTCGAACCCATACTCCCACAACTGGTATGTACAGGGACGCCTTAATCCGCTTGACCATCACGACCGGACATAAGGAAGTGATAGCCGAGGCTATATGAACCACTTCCCCGCCGGCACTCGGATGGTAATCTTGGGCATAGCATTTTATCAAATCACCTCATTCTTTGGGGCACACGTGAGGAACACAAATGCAAACAAGCCTGAATGGTCCCCAGGACTATATACAACTGAAAACTCACACCCCAGAAGTGACTCGAACCCATACTCCCACAACTGGTATGTACAGGGACGCCTTAATCCGCTTGACCATCACGACCGGACATAAGGAAGTGATAGCCGAGGCTATATGAACCACTTCCCCGCCGGCACTCGGATGGTAATCTTGGGCATAGCATTTTATCAAATCACCTCATTCTTTGGGGCACACGTGAGGAACACAAATGCAAACAAGCCTGAATGGTCCCCAGGACTATATACAACTGAAAACTCACACCCCAGAAGTGACTTAAGAAGTGGCCCAAGATTACCATCCGAGTGCCGGCGGGGAAGTGGTTCATATAGCCTCGGCTATCACTTCCTTATGTCCGGTCGTGATGGTCAAGCGGATTAAGGCGTCCCTGTACATACCAGTTGTGGGAGTATGGGTTCGAGTCACTTCTGGGGTGTGAGTTTTCAGTTGTATATAGTCCTGGGGACCATTCAGGCTTGTTTGCATTTGTGTTCCTCACGTGTGCCCCAAAGAATGAGGTGATTTGATAAAATGCTATGCCCAAGATTACCATCCGAGTGCCGGCGGGGAAGTGGTTCATATAGCCTCGGCTATCACTTCCTTATGTCCGGTCGTGATGGTCAAGCGGATTAAGGCGTCCCTGTACATACCAGTTGTGGGAGTATGGGTTCGAGTCACTTCTGGGGTGTGAGTTTTCAGTTGTATATAGTCCTGGGGACCATTCAGGCTTGTTTGCATATATATATATATATATATATATATATATATATATATATATATATATATATATATATATATATATATATATATATATATATATATATATATATATATATATATATGTGTGTGTGTGTATATCACGAAAATAAACAACGTGATTAAGAATGTGACAATGTCAGACCACGGAGGAAAAATGAAACAGGAATTTCCTTAAGTACTTTCGTATATTAAATACATCTTCAGAAGGTGTATATTAAATACATCTTCAGATATATATATATATATATATATATATATATATATATATATATATATATATATATATATATATATATAATATGTATATATATGTATATTTATATATAAATATATATACAAAACTGTAAACTCCACACCCCATAAGTGACTCGAACCCAGACAGCCAGGAGCACTATGCAACTGGCGTACATGGTACCTTAATCATTTGACTAACCGTGACCGTACAAAAGACATTGGTAGCCGAGGCTATATCCCCATCGTCCCGACGGCACTTGGTGGTAAACTTGGGCATAGTTATTTCATCGAATCACCTCACTTTGTGGGGCCACGTGAGCAACATATGTGTACTCACCTAGTTGTACTTGCGGGGGTTGAGCTTTGTCTCTTTGGTCCCGCCTCTCAACCGTCAATCAACTGGTGTACAGATTCCTGAGCCTACTGTCGGAAAATCCGACACCATTTAATAATCATACAGATAATAGCTGTATTACCAACAAGTTACCCATAGAAAACGTAACTTGTAGTGGAATTACCGTCTAAAGAAAACGGGATATCATCACCACATACTATTATAATTCACCAGCTATTCTGCTGGGAATTATTCTTAAATACATTAGTCTTTGGACTTTACCATCATAAAAACATCTTATATAAATTAACTTAATTATCAATATTAAAGTAGAGTAAATGTGACCCTTCTATCACGTTCTGAAATCTGGACAATGTAAGCCAGGCGTCAGAGTGGAGGAAGGACGGCAGCCATTGTTTATACGAGACCAGAGGCTCACACGGGAGCAAATTCGGCTCCTGTTAATTTTACTTGGACGTAGTGTTATGGATACCAAAGGTGTACCATCTGTCAACACGCTGTCAACAAATCAAGTTAAGTGTTCTTTCCGAAACCCATTATCTATCATTAGTGGCCATTAATGTCATTATATAGGGTGACCCGGTTAGAACGCGAAATCGCCTCAAACTAAAGGTAATTAAGCCAGGTCTTTATTGTTCCATGTATAGTGTTTTCTCTGATATACTTGTCATATATAGGATTCTGGCTTCACAGCTAGCGCACTTTTGACAGGTCAAGACGAGGATGCAAGATTTGTGCACCAGTTACTGGGTGATATGGAAGCTACCTCAAAGAGGATAATTTGGTGTCTACACCCTAGTTATACCTGGTGGACTAACCTGCTGTACTATAAGATAAGGAACCTCTTCAATGTATGTAGTTACTGTAGTTTGATTGGCTGCATACATATAAATATAACCCCCCCTAATGTGTAGAGGATCGATTTGTGAGATTATGAGATTATTGCAGAAATACAGTCCACTTAT
>NC_091182.1:40290876-40300876 GCF_040958095.1 Procambarus clarkii
GAGACGGAACCAAAGAGCCAAAGCTCAACTCCCGTAAGCACAAATAGGTGAGTACACAGCTAATGCAGTCTAGCTGTTGAAAAAGACCTGAACGGTTGGAAACGTTGAAGTTCCTTTCCCTGTTCACTGTGGGTTGCTCTAAGAGTGTGGTCAGTCTTGTAAGAGAATTCGATCGTAATCCCATGAGAGTCAAGGGTAATGTGATGATGTGAAGCTACAGTTACCTTGAGGTTAACAACGCATTAATCAAATTATTCATTAACAACCACTTAAAGACATCATTAGACTTTTCATCTACTTATCTCGAGACGGTGCCTGACAGCTGGGTGGACAGCGCTTCGGATTCGTAGTCCTGAGGTTCCGGGTTCGATTCCCAACGGAGGCGAAGACAAATGGGCAAAAAGTTTCTTTCACGCTGATGCTCCTGTTACCTTGCAATAAATAGGTACCTAGGAGTTAGACAGCTGCTTCGGGCTGCTTCCTGGGGGTGTGAAACAAAAAGGAGGCCTGGTCGAGGACCGGACCGCGGGGAAGCTAAGCCCCGAAATCATCTCAAGATAACCTCAAGATAACGGCCTACAGTCATACGAAGTCTCTCCCTGTGAGCAACCCTTAAATCAACATATATATAAAATACCTTTCCAAACCTTTCCAAAGAATGCCCCTGTTACCTAGCAGTAAAATAGGTACCTGGGAGTTAGTCAGCTGTCACGGGCTGCTTCCTGGGGGTGGAGGCCTGGTCGAGGACCGGGCCGCGGGGACACTAAAAAAAGCCCCGAAATCATCTCAAGATAACATCAAGAAGATAACCTTATGTAGGATAAACTTTCCACAAACTCACTATACAGTATCTAAATGGCGTATATCTGACAGTCGCTTGGCTCGATCCAAAAAGGCACTGCGCCATTGTAAGGAGTGGGAGCCCCACAGAATGGAAATCTGCCATCAGGACATGTCATTTTGCATGACGTTATCTGAATACTGAAAATGATGAAATATGATGGAACGTTTTTTTGATTCAGCGGCCACCATTTCGTCTCCACCGATGTTAGGGTGGGTTCGACGCTGAAACCGATTCTCCCTTAAATGGGGACACTGAGGACAACTCTAACAAGCCAATTAAAGTCCCCCCATCCCCACTAATTAAAGTCCCCCCCCTCTCGTCCCCACCTATCATTTTGCAAAATAGGGTGAAGCTAATTAGAATTGTCTGTTTCTAAACCACGAACATCAGATATTCTACTATATAAACCAAGATAATTTATATTAAAGAAGAACCCATTTCTTATTGCACTATATGAAACAATTGATCTCTCAGATCGTAGGTCGATCTATAATTTAAATACAGATTATAAAATGTATATACAAAGATAGTCACGAAAGACATATCTGCTTCTCGGTATATATATACTGAGAGATGTACCCAGGTTGTTAGTATATATGGATTAAATACTTCTCGCTTCTCGTCCTTTTAACACCGAGAAGTATACCCTGGTATACCGCTGCTCGGTGCATGCACACTGAAAGTTTACTTTAATTATGATCTGTTTGACACCGAAACATTTTTATTGGTTGGCCAGTAAACTATTACGAAAGCCTTAATAACTCTTCAGAAGTTGGTAAGTCTTAAGCCCAAAACCAGACCTACTAGTTGATCAATAAACTATTATAGAAGCCTTAATAACCCTCCTGAGGTTGATATAGGTTTTAAGTCCAAAACCTTAAGTCCAAAACACCAAAACTTGCTAGTTGGTCAGCAAGGAATTGTGGAGGCCCTTAATGACCCTCCATTGGCTGATAGGTCTTAAGACCATCACCAAACAACCTAAGGGAGTCAGTGGTTGACATGTAATATTGGCCGGATGAAGGAGTTGCGTGTTGCCAAGGGTGTCCGGTTGCTTGACTGCGTCAAAACCCTCCGTCAATAGTCGACTCCCACTCACGTGTCGTGGAGTTTAATACATGCAAATGCTGCATATATATATAGCTTGGGGCATGTACAATAAGCTTTTCGTGGCTAACGCGTTGGTATCTTAATTAAATGGTTGTTTATTGCAATTAGTCTCTTCAATTATAACTCTTGATTTTTGGTGTTTATCACAAATGTATATTTATATATTTTTTGGGTGGGTTGGAGGGTAGTGGGTGGGTCCCGTGGGTGGGTCCCCACCCCACACACACATATACACACACACACACACACACACACACACACACATACACACACACACACATACACACCCACACATAGACACACACACACATACACACCCACACATAGACACACATGCTAAATGTTAAAATTCTGAGAAGCTTAATGCTAAAATTGATGATGCTAAAATTATGAGAAGGGTTAAGACAGAGAAGGACAACAAGAGACTACAAAATGACCTGGAATTACTGGAGGAATGGCCCAACAAATGTCTACTAGAATTTAACTCGAACAAGTGCAAAATGATGATGATAGGCGTAGGGAGCAGGAAGCCGAGTGAGTCATTGTACCCAAATGAGCCACAGAGACATGATAAAGAATTGTTACAGCGTCAGAGTAGTTAATAAGGGAAATCCATTAAGCAGTGATGTGGTGGAGGCTGACTCCATACACAGTTTCAAATGTAGATATGATAGAGCCCAGTAGCCTCAGGAATCTGTTCAACAGTTGATTGACAGTTGAGAGGCGGGACCAAAGAGCCAAAGCTCAACCCCCGCAAGCACATCTACGTGAGTACATCTAGATGAGTACACACCAGAGCAAGGGAGAATGTTTAGGGATAAATAGGAGGGAACCAGACGAAGCACCAAAAAAGGACTTTGAGATAACTCGAGATTACTAAAAAAAGATCGCCTAATGGCACTAGACCAATAGAATGCTGTAAGGCCAGGCATGGCCGTGCAATGCATACTAAAAGGAACTGAAACCTTGCATTTGTTGCTTAAAATAACATGAAATAAGTCACTGGAAGCAGGAGTACTGCCATTGAATTGGACGATAGCTATCGTAGTGCCAATAGGCAATATAAGGGAAACAGTCAGGAAGCATTAAACTACAACCCTGTTGACCAGACCACACACTAGAAATTGAAGGGACGACGACGTTTCGGTCCGTCCTGGACCATTCTCAAGTCGATGGTCTTGAGAATGGTCCAGGACGGACCGAAACGTCGTCGTCCCTTCAATTTCTAGTGTGTGGTCTGGTCAACATACTTCAGCCACGTTATTGTGACTCATCGCCTACAACCCTGTGTTCCTTATTTACATATCAAGCCTGGTAATGGAAAAGGGCATAAAAAAGGCAAGTAGAACATCAGGAGAGCAGGGATCTTATCTCACAACACCAACATGGCTTCAGAGATTACATATTGTGCCTCACAAACTTGACACAGTACTGGAAGCGGACGACTGGAAATAGACAAGACAGAGATGGGTGAGAAGATGAGTTAAGAGCCATGAGTGGAGGATTCGAACCTGCACACTGGGTACTCCTAAGCACACTCCTTAGACTAATACAACCCTGGAGAGTCTTCTGAATCCTCTAGGGTTCCTGAGGCTTCCACTGAACCCCAATCAGGGTTTCACGTACTGTCCTCGTGCACTCTGTTTGTGGTCCCTGAGTTTTGACTCTTTAATTGCACTAAGAAATCACGTTCACGATAATGTAATTTCTTTGTTCATAAAGAAAAGTGGGCAGATTTCATATTCTTCGACTGTCAGAGAGCCATCGATACAGTACCCTATTGAAGACTGGTGGGCAAAACGGAGAAAATGGCAGGAATGATAAGGAAGGTACTCAAGTGGATAAAGGAGTACCTCTGCAACAGGAAACAAAGAGTCTTACAAGAGTGTACAAGGAGTCTTCAGAATGGCAGAATGTTACCAGTAGCGCTCCACAAGGGTCAGTTCTAGGGGGGCCAATCATACTCCTAATCTATGTGAACTACCTACCACAGCGGGTGAATACCTTCCTCACAATGTTGGCAGACGATGCACGAGTTATGCAAGTTACGAAGAGGATAAATGTAATGAAAGATTTGCACGTAACTACGAGACAACCAGAACAAAACGACAATATAACCAACAGAGACACAAGAAAGAATGTTGACCAGACCACACACTAGAAGGTGAAGGAACGACGACGTTTCGGTCCGTCCTGGACCATTCTCAAGTCGATTGTGTCGACGAAACGTCGTCGTCCGTTCACCTTGTAGTGTGTGGTCTTGTCAACATTCTTCAGCCACGTTATTGTGACTCCTCGCCTGCACACGAGAAAGAATTTTGTCATCAGAGAACAGTTGAAATACACTGTAAAGTCGTGGTATTATCCATACACAACTTAAAAGGTCAGTGTGACAGTATCCAATAGAGTTGATAGGCATGACCCAAGAGCAATGACCCATCCCCCGTAAATACAACATGAGCAGAGACACATGTAAGAGAACTCATCAACAAGGTGAAAGGGATAGGAATGTGGAAGGGATAGGAATGTGGAGGGGATAGGAATGTGGAAGGGATAGGAATGTGGAAGGGATAGTAATGTGGAAGGGATAGGAATGTGGAAGGGATAGGAATGTGGAAGGGATAGGAATGTGGAAGGGATAGGAATGTGGAAGGGATAGGAATGTGGAAGGGATAGGAATGTGGAAGAGGAGAAATAGGAAGAGGAGGCTAGCGTGTGGAGTGAGGGGGACCGAAACACCTGGCGGGAGAGGGGAAGACTTGAGGGAATGGAAGGGAAAATGGGGAATGGGTCGTTGATATGGAATGGGGAGACTAAAGAAAATGTGTTGTGATGATTATACATTGAAGGGGGAGGATGCTCGTCAGGGGAAGGAGGGGAAGACTATATGAGGGGACGTGGGGGTGTGAGGGGAAGGTGAGGGGGGTCTTGAGTGTAAGGGGGCAGGTGAGAGATGCTGGGTGTGAGAAGAGCGAGAGTGATTGATTCATGAGAGAGTGAGAGTGATTTGTTCATGAAAGTGATTGTGCATGGGTTGTGGTTGTGTGTTGTCTGGTAGAGATAATTATGTGGTCATGGAGAAAACTATACAGGTTCTAATTATATATTTTAACCTGTACAAGGTTCTTTCTGTCACTGTATTGTACCAAGATAATTGTACAGAATGTAGTTAGTAGTTCTCTCTCTCTCTCTCTCTCAACGTATTAGCAGCGGTAGTAGTTTATGGGCTTGTTGGAGTAGTTGTATGGCTGTGGCACATGGATTCAGAGCGGTTGGGCACCTCTTGGGCACATGATGGAAGGTTCAAGACTGTCGCTGAGGGCATCTATAAGTTCCTATACCCGCTGAGGGGCATATATAGGTGGCAATTCCCACGGCTGCCATTCCAGAAGGCTTTTTTTTTTTGAGATATATACAAGAGTTGTTACATTCTTGTACAGCCACTAGTACGCGTAGCGTTTCGGGCAAGTCCCTGGAATACGATCCCCTGCCGCGAAGAATCGTTTTTTCATCCAAGTACACATTTTACTGTTGCGTTAAACAGAGGCTACAGTTAAGGAATTGCGCCCAGTAAATCCTCCCCGGCCAGGATACGAACCCATGACAAAGCGCTCGCGGAGCGCCAGGCTTCAGGTCGCCACCTGAAGTTTGGGACGCTCCGTGACAATTGACAGTTACTGTCATATGTCACTGTGACATAATATAGTGGCAGTGATTTTACGTCACTGATATGCTGTTGTTGATATGCTGTCACGGGGCGCCAGCGGCTGAGTGGACAGCACACTGGATACGTAATCCTTTGGTCCGGGGTTCGATTTCCGGCGGGAAAGAAAATGGGCAGAGTTTTTTTCACCTTGATACCCCTGTTACCTAGCAGTAAATAGGTACCTGGGAGTTAGACAGGTGTTACGGGCGGTTTCCTGGTGTGTGTGTGTGTGTGTGTGTGTGTGTGTGTGTGTGTGTGTGTGTGTGTGTGTGTGTGTGTGTGTGTGTGTGTGTGTGTGTGTGGAAAAAAGTTAGTAGTTAGTAACAGATGATTAATTGACAGTTGAGAGGCGGGACCAAAGAGTGAAGCTCAACCCCCGCAAGCACAATTAGGTGAATACTGATATACATTCACTGATATATTGTCATTAATATGCTGTCACTGATATCCTATCACTGGTAACCCTGCCTGAACATTCCTCGTGGATTCTCTTACATCCTTTTGTATACATTAAAAATATCTCTCATCTTCTCTCCACACTGTTGATGCTTCCTCCATGTGTAATCCTCCTCATCTCTGCTTTTAATCTCATGCTTTTGCAATAACTCGAAAGCAATTTCCTGGTCATTTTCCAAAGCCTTCAAATGCTTCCTGCTCGTTCATCTGATAACTACCGAGGTCACACAAGGGATATATTCAAAGAGAAGTTTACCTCGTCCCACAAGGGGGAGAGTATACTCTGACTGGTATACTCTGTTCCATGGTGTTTAAGTACTCCGAAACCGTTTTACCTTTTACGAAACGTTTAACGAAACGAAAGCGTTTTACCTGGAGAATGGTCAGGCTTCTGGTGTCATTCCTGGCTCATCACGAAGCTGTTGTGGTGGGATTATTAATCCTCCAGAGGTTGGTAGGCCTTAAACCCATCAGAGGTTGGTAGGCCTTAAACCCATCAGAGGTTGGTAGGCCTTAAACCCATCAGAGGTTGGTAGGCCTTAAGCCCATCAGAGGTTGGTAGGCCTTAAACCCATCAGAGGTTGGTAGGCCTTAAGCCCATCAGAGGTTGGTAGGCTTTAAGCCTTCCAGAGGTTGGTAGGCCTTAAACCCATCAGAGGTTGGTAGGCCTTAAGCCCATCAGAGGTTGGTAGGCCTTAAGCCCATCAGAGGTTGGTAGGCCTTAAGCCCATCACCAAATGCAACTAGGATCCTGATTTCTTCCTCTGTAGACACTTTGATAATTTTTTAATATTAATGAGTAAATCCACCAAGGCTGAGAGGTGGGCTCGAACCTTAGACCTTGGTATTGCCAGTCGCAAACCCTACCACTGGACCAGCGCTGAATTGTCACGTTAACGTGATTTTTGTGATTTTTGTATATTGTTTAGCTTCTATAATACAGTATTTTTAAAGCACTAATTATGTTGTGAGTATATATATGTGCTTTTTGTATATATATATATAGTTTATTTATACAAAATTAAATTGTATTGTATGCGAATACAAAATGTATTCCTACAGCGCGACTCACGGTATAAATGCATGCAAATAATATTGTAATGGACTGTAATTGAGGCGTCAGCCAGCGATGGTGTCGTAAATTTGCCAATAACGTCGACGACATTTGACTGACAAAGACAATTACGTAAAGTCTGTATGAAACGTCGAACTGAAATGTACACACACATACACACACACACACACACACATACACATACACACACACACACACACACACACACACACACACACACACACACACACACACACACACACACACACACACATACACACACACATGCACTTCAAGTACACATCAGCTTCAAGGTCATGTACTCTCACATAGATGGGATTACAAACAAGGCCAGTGAACTTAGGGAAAGAACACAAGATGTAAACCCAGATGTAATTGGACTCACAGAAACAAAACTCTCGGGAATCATAACGCATGCGGTGTTTCCCCAGGACTACACTGTATTAAGGAAAGAGAGGGAAGGAAGGGGAGGAGGCGGAGTGGTTCTACTGATGAGAAAGGAATGGAGTTTCGAGGAGATGGTTATTCCAGGCTGCGAAAGGTTCAGAGACTACATAACAGGCACCATGACAATGGGAGGACCAAGAGTAGTAGTAGCAGTGATATATAACTCGCCACTTAATGAAAGAAAAAAACAGACAAGATTATGACAGAAACAACATGGCAGTTAATATTATCATGGAGAGAGCAGCCGCTGCTGCCTGTAGAAATCGATCCCATCTGCTCATCATGGGGGACTTTTATCATGGAAGGATATACTGGGAAAACAGAGAACCACATGGAGGCGAAGAAACATGGAGAGCGAAACTGTTAGAGGTGACGACTAGAAACTTTTTTAGTCAGCATGTCAAGGGTCCCACGAGAATGAGAGGCAATGATGAACCAGCAAGACTCGACCTAGTATTCACTCTGAACGATTCAGACATAAGGTAAATTGATCTTGAAGCCCCGTGGGTATGAGTGATCACAGTGTACTGTTGTTTGAATATCTGGTTGAAGAAGGGTTAATGTACTCAAAGTAGGGACCTGAATGGAAGAGGCCGGCATTCCGGAAGGGAAACTATGAGGAGATGAGAAAATTCCTAACTGAAATAGCTTGGGAAACAGAGCTCAGAGGAAAGACGGTTCAAGGTATGATGGACTACATCACACAGAAGTGTAAGGAGGCAGCAAACAAGTTTGTCGCAGTCCACAGGAAGAAAAGGAAATGGAGATGAGAAACCCATGGTTTAATCATAGTTGCAAGCTAGCAAAGCAGCTAAGTAAAAGAGCGCGGAGAAACTATAGAAACAACAGAACACTAGAGAGCAGAGAAAGATACCAGAGCGCCAGGAATGAATACGTCAGGGTGAGAAGAGAGGTAGAGAGGCAATATGAAAATGACATAGCAAGCAAGGTAAAGACTCAACCCAAACTGCTGCATAGCCACATCAGGAGGAAAACAACTGTGAAGGAACAGGTAATGAAACTGAGGATAGGGGCAGAAAGATTCACTACAAACGACAAGGAAGTGTGCGAGGAACTCGATAAGAAATTCCAAGAAGTCTTCACACCAAAGTAAGAAGAAATCCCAAAGATAAGGGAAGGAACATCAACCCAGACACCACTAGAGGAGTTTGTGATTACCAGTGGGGAGGTGAGGAAGCATCTGCTAGATTTGGACGTGACAAAGATTATAGGCCCAGATGGAATCTCACCATGGATTCTAAATCAAGGAGCAGAAGCTCTGTGCCTGCCACTCTCCATGGTGTACAACAAGTCACTGGTAACAGGTGAACTGCGAAAAATTTGGAAGACGGCCAATGTGGTCCCAATGTACAAGAAAGGTGATATGCAGGAGGCACTGAAGTACAGGCCAGTGACCCTAACTCGTACTCCATGCAAGATGATGGAAAAGATTATGCGAAAAAAGCTAGTGGAACATCTGGAGCGAAGGAACTTTGTAACACAGCATCAATATGGATTCAGAGATAGCAAATCATGCCTAACATGATTAATTGAGTTCTATGACCAGGCAACAAAAATCAGGCAAGAGAGAGAGACGGCTGGACAGACTGCATATTTCTGGACTGCCAGAAAGCTTTTGACACAGTACCATATAAGAGACTTTTGCACAAACTGGAGATGCAGGCAGGAGTGAAAGGGAAGGTACTCCACTGGATAAGAGAGTACCTAAGCAACAGGACGCAGCGAGTTACCGTGAGGGGTGAGGTCTCGGAGAAGCGGGAAGTCATCAGTGGAGTCCCACAGGGATCAGTCCTTGAACCTATACTGTTTCTGATATACGTAAATGATCTCCCAGAAGGAATTGGATCGTTAATCTCGATTTTTGCTGATGATTAAAAAATAATGAGGAGGATCAGGACAGAGGAGGATAGTATGAGGGTACAAGATGACCTAGACAAACTGAAGGAATGGTCCGACAAATGGCTACTAAAGTTCAACCCAAGTAAATGTAAGTTAATGAAACTAGGAGGAGGAACAAGGAGGCCAGTCACTGGATATCGAATGGGAGATGAAGTCCTTCACGAAACGGACACAGAGAAAGATCTGGGAGTTGATATCACGCCAAACCTGTCTCCCGAAGCCCACATCAGAAGAATAACATCAGTGGCCTATGCGAGGCTGGCTAACATCAGAACAGCTTTCAGAAACCTGTGTAAGGAATCCTTCAGAACCCTGTATACCACATATGTAAGGCCAATCCTGGAGTATGCGGCCCCAGCATGGAGCCCGTACCTTGTCAAGCACAAGACGAAGCTGGAGAAAGTTCAGATATATACCACTAGGCTAGTCTCAGAACTAAGAG
>NC_091182.1:40305876-40330331 GCF_040958095.1 Procambarus clarkii
TGGGCTCTATCATATCTACACTTGAAACTGTGTATGGAGTCAGCCTCCACCACATCACTTCCTAATGCATTCCATTTGTCAACCACTCTGACACTAAAAAAGTTCTTTCTAATATCTCTGTGGCTCATTTGGGCACTCAGTTTCCACCTGTGTCCCCTAGTGCGTGTGCCCCTTGTGTTAAACCGCCTGTCTTAATCAACCCTGTCAATTCCCTTGAGGATCTTGAATGTGGTGATCATGTCCCCCCTAACTCTTCTGTCTTCCAACGAAGTGAGGTTTAATTCCCGTAGTCTCTCCTCGTAGCTCATACCTCTCAGCTCGGGTAATAGTCTGGTGGCAAACCTTTGAACCTTTTCCATTTCCGTGTGTGTGTGTGTGTGTGTGTGTGTGTGTGTGTGTGTGTGTGTGTGTGTGTGTGTGTGTGTGTGTGTGTGTGTGTGTGTGTGTATGTGTGTATCTGTGTGTGTGTGTGTGTGTGTGTGTGTGTGTGTGTGTGTGTGTGTGTGTGTGTGTGTGTTAAATCATATCAAGAGAAATACTTGTTGGTAAGAGAACTCAAATCATTCATAATTCTAGAACACTTGGATTAAAGTAGTGGATGAGCTGATTTCAAGATAAAAATCAAGATATGAATATGTTTATACCGAGAGTGGTTACATTAATACATAGAGATATGTATACACGATGAGTTACGTAATACAAAAAGAGGAGATGTATACATAATGAGATGTGTCATATATTAAATCCGAAATTAAAAAAAAAAAAAAAAAACTTACGAACTCAAATCACACATTATCACGAGCGTAACGACGGATTGATCAGCTGAAACACGCGATTTCCGGCTCGTAACGAGCTTAGACGCGGCCATTAATGTGGTTTGCGTGAGAGATGACCGTGAGAGTTGGGCATAATTAGGTGAAGGTCAGAGACAATTACAGCTAAGGAGTTAGTTTTACGAGGCTGGCTTCAGGACACTAAACACCAGTGGGAATATGACGTTATTAAGGGATATTAACTCTGACTAGACCGCATAATTAACTCTTAAGCTGCTTTTAATACGGAACATAAAAGCCTGATTGAGAAAAAACTGATAGAAAACTACTTTTTTGTAGATTAGGGAATGAGAGTGAGAGAGAGAGAGAGAGAGAGAGAGAGAGAGAGAGAGAGAGAGAGAGAGAGAGAGAGAGAGAGAGAGAGAGAGAGAGGGAGCCAAGAGCCTAATGCTAATACAAAAACCCTTGAAAAATATATAATATTATTCCTACTAAATATACAAATAATCATAAAGTTTACTGGCATGCAAATATTGGTATAATTAATTTAATTCATACAAGATCAGGGGTATAGTGTTCTTTTCATCATTACCTACAACAAAGAGGAGGCCTGGTCGAGGACTGAGCCGCGGCGACGCTAAGCCCCGAAATCGTCTCAAGATAACGTCAAGATAACCAACATTATCGCCAGAAGCCTCTTTAACATTCACACATTTACGAAATTCACGTTATTTCTTCCCAGTGTTTGAGATCATTTATCCTGAAGTTGTACACATTTACCAAGAGGTTGCAAACTTTTAACCAATTAGTTGCAGACACTTATCCAATGGTAGCAGCACCATTCCTTTCCCCCGTCCCATCCCAAACCCTTATCCTGACCCCTTCCCAGTGCTATATAGTCGTAATGGCTTGCCGCTTTCCACCTGATAGTTCCCTTCCCTTGTATTATTAATAGATATGTAATTATTAAATTATATTATTATTATGTCTTTTAATTATTTTAATACTAAACTTTATTATTTTAACCGTTGCTTGAAAACATTTTGCAATAGACTTTTAGATAGAAAACTTCATTCATAGGTAAATTATACAAATTAGTACAGGTGTGGCGGGAGTTAACAGGTGTACAGTTGTGGTGGGAGTTAACACGTGTACAGTTGTGGCGGGAGTGAACAGGTGTACAGTTGTGGCGGGAGTGAACAGGTGTGCAGTTGTAGCTGGAGTGAACAGGTGTACAGTTGTGGCTGGAGTGAACAGGTGTACAGTTGTAGCTGGAGTGAACAGGTGTACAGTTGTAGCTGGAGTGAACAGATATACAGTTGTGGCGGGAGTGAACAGGTGTACAGTTGTAGCTGGAGTGAACAGGTGTACAGTTGTGGCTGGAGTGAACAGGTGTACAGTTGTAGCTGGAGTGAACAGGAGTACAGTTGTAGCTGGAGTGAACAGATGTACAGTTGTAGCGGTAGGGAACAGGTGTACAGTTGTGGCTGAAGTGAACAGGTGTACAGCTGTAGCTGGAGTTAACAGGTGTACAATTGTGGCTGCAGTGAACAGGTGTACAAATACAAAAACGTTATAGCTTCCAATAACAGCTGTCAGGCTTGTATTGGCAAATACAGAGCATAGAATTAGAACGAGGAGAAAACCCTTTGAAGGAAAACAAATATGAAATAATAACACCACAAAGTTATTGAAATCGCCAAGCCACGTGCAGACGATGAGTCACAATAACGAGGCTGAAGATAAGATGACCAAACAACACACCAGAAGATAGTGAAGCGACGACGTTTCGGTCCATCTTGGAACATTATCAAGTCGCGTGATTTAATTAATAAAAAGTCATGGCATTTTACACCATCGGGTTAAGAGGATAATCCAGATTAAAATCACTTTGAACTCACAACTCGAGTAACTTGAATATAGATTAAGTGGGATTTAAAGTGATAGTTAATAAGTTATATTTGTTTTTAGCAGTAATTCTGTGGCAGTTCCAGATATCCAATTCTGTAGGTTTTCTCCGCTGACTAGTTATTCTATTATGTTAACCTGCTTAACTATTGTATAAAACGCTGATTGATTAGTTGTATTGTAACAGTTAAGTTTATATATCTGTAAGAATTGTTGTGGGCGTTGATACGCGAATGGTTGGAATGGGACCTTACTCTGTTTGATCAATCCGGCCTCTCAAACTAATGTTGCATTTTGTATACTGTGGTCCCCAACGTACACAACTAAAGGTACTTTCACCATTAAAGGCACACAAATGTCCACAGTGAACGTGGGTTCGAGGCGCCTATTCTGCAAGTGAATGATGTGTGTATATATATATATATATATATATATATGTCGTACCTAGTAGCCAGAACGCACTTCTCAGCCTACTATGCAAGGCCCGATTTGCCTAATAAGCCTAGTTTTCATGAATTAATGTTTTTTCGACTACCTAACCTACCTAACCTAACCTAACCTAACGTTTTCGGCTACCTAACCTAACCTAACCTATAAAGATAGGTTAGGTTAGGTTAGGTAGGGTTGGTTAGGTTCGGTCATATATCTACGTTAATTTTAACTCCAATAAAAAAAAATTTCCCTCATACATAATAAAATGGGTAGCTTTATCATTTCATAAGAAAAAAAATAGAGAAAACATATTAATTCAGGAAAACTTGGCTTATTAGGCAAATCGGGCCTTGCATAGTAGTCCAAAAAGTGCGTTCTGGCTACTAGGTACGACATATATATATATATATATATATATATATATATATATATATATGTCGTACCTAATAGCCAGAACGCACTTCTCAGCCTACTATTCAAGGCCAGATTTGCCTAATAAGCCAAGTTTTCATGAATTAATGTTTTTTCGTCTACCTAACCTACCTAACCTAACCTAACCTAGCTTTTTTTGGCTACCTAACCTAACCTTACCTATAAATATAGGTTAGGTTAGGTTAGGTAGGGTTGGTTAGGTTCGGTCATATATCTACGTTAATTTTAACTCCTATAAAAAAAAATTGACCTCATACATAGAGAAAAGGGTTGCTTTATCATTTCATAAGAAAAAAACTATAGTAAATATATTAATTCAGGAAAACTTGGCTTATTAGGCAAATCGGGCCTTGAATAGTAGGCTGAGAAGTGAGTTCTGGCTACTAGGTACGACATATATATATATATATATATATATATATATATATATATATATATGTCGTACCTAGTAGCCAGAACTCACTTCTCAGCCTACTATTCAAGGCCCGATTTGCCTAATAAGCCAAGTTTTCCTGAATTAATATATTTACTATAATTTTTTTCTTATGAAATGATAAAGCAACCCTTTTCTCTATGTATGAGGTCAATTTTTTTTTATTGGAGTTAAAATTAACGTAGATATATGACCGAACCTAACCAACCCTACCTAACCTAACCTAACCTATATTTATAGGTAAGGTTAGGTTAGGTAGCCAAAAAAAGCTAGGTTAGGTTAGGTTAGGTAGGTTAGGTAGACGAAAAAACATTAATTCATGAAAACTTGGCTTATTAGGCAAATCGGGCCCTGAATAGTAGGCTGAGAAGTGCGTTCTGGCTATTAGGTACGACATATATATATATATATATATATATATATATATATATATATATATGATCATCGTTTTGATGATCATCTTATGATCATAAACGGCATGGGTTCGAATCCTGGCTGGGTCAAAAAGAGTTCTTAGTGTCAATGGCTTGTGCGTTCGTGCAGCTTTCCCAAACACGCACGCACACACACACACACACACCCACAAACACACCCACACACACAAATTATATATATATATATATATATATATATATATATATATATATATATATATATATATATATATATATATATATATATATATATATATATATATATATATATATATATATATATATATATATTTTGGTAGCAGTCTTTCCTGTAGACACATATTATTAAATATGACCGAAAAAGTAAGATTAATAATTCTAACACGAATTTTCTCAATCTTTCGTACATTACGCTTCACTGTTGGAGGTAAATCAAAAATCAATTCTCCAAAATTCATTTTTATTTCTAGTCTGACGCGACACGGGCGCGTTTCGTAAAACTTATTACATTTTCAAAGACTTTAGTTCACAAATACACAACTGAATAGAACTTACGTATCTCCGATTTTATATCTACATTTGAGTGAGGTGGATGGGGTGATATGGCATTAACACAAGACAGAACAAAATGTGGTATTAATAGGGTATTAATTTCATCAACACAAGACAGAACAAGAGTATTAATAGGGTATTAATTTCATCAACAAAAGACAGAACACGAAGCAATGGATATTGAATAGAAGTGTTTGTAGAAAGCCTATTGGTCCATATTTCTTGATGCTTCTATATTGGAGCGGAGTCTTGAGGTGGGTAGAATATAGTTGTGCAATAATTGGCTGTTGATTGCTGGTGTTGACTTCTTGATGTGTAGTGCCTCGCAAACGTCAAGCCGCCTGCTATCGCTGTATCTATCGATGATTTCTGTGTTGTTTACTAGGATTTCTCTGGCGATGGTTTGGTTGTGGGAAGAGATTATATGTTCCTTAATGGAGCCCTGTTGCTTATGCATCGTTAAACGCCTAGAAAGAGATGTTGTTGTCTTGCCTATATACTGGGTTTTTTGGAGCTTAGAGTCCCCAAGTGGGCATTTGAAGGCATAGACGACGTTAGTCTCTTTTAAAGCGTTCTGTTTTGTGTCTGGAGAGTTTCTCATGAGTAGGCTGGCGGTTTTTCTGGTTTTATAGTAAATCGTCAGTTGTATCCTCTGATTTTTGTCTGTAGGGATAACGTTTCTATTAACAATATCTTTCAGGACCCTTTCCTCCGTTTTATGAGCTGTGGAAAAGAAGTTCCTGTAAAATAGTCTAATAGGGGGTATAGGTGTTGTGTTAGTTGTCTCTTCAGAGGTTGCATGGCTTTTCACTTTCCTTCTTATGATGTCTTCGACGAAACCATTGGAGAAGCCGTTATTGACTAGGACCTGCCTTACCCTACAGAGTTCTTCGTCGACTTGCTTCCATTCTGAGCTGTGGCTGAGAGCACGGTCGACATATGCGTTAACAACACTCCTCTTGTACCTGTCTGGGCAGTCGCTGTTGGCATTTAGGCACATTCCTGTTTGTTTCCTTAGTGTAGACTGCAGTGAGGAACGTTATCCCTACAGACAAAAATCAGAGGATACAACTGACGATTTACTATAAAACCAGAAAAACCGCCAGCCTACTCATGAGAAACTCTCCAGACACAAAACAGAACGCTTTAAAAGAGACTAACGTCGTCTATGCCTTCAAATGCCCACTTGGGGACTCTAAGCTCCAAAAAACCCAGTATATAGGCAAGACAGCAACATCTCTTTCTAGGCGTTTAACGATGCATAAGCAACAGGGCTCCATTAAGGAACATATAATCTCTTCCCACAACCAAACCATCGCCAGAGAAATCCTAGTAAACAACACAGAAATCATCGATAATATACAGCGATAGCAGGCGGCTTGACGTTTGCGAGGCACTACACATTAAGAAGTCAACACCAGCAATCAACAGCCAATTAATGCACAACTATATTCTACCCACCTCACGACTCCGCTCCAATATAGAAGCATCAAGAAAGATGGACCAATAGGCTTTCTACAATCACTTCCATTTCAATACCCATTGTTTCGTGTTCTGTCTTGTGTTGATGAAATTAATACCCTATTAATGCCACCTCTTGTTCTGTCTTGTGTTGATGATATTAATACCCTATTAATGCCACCTCACCCCATCCACCTCACTCAAATGTAGATATAAACAAAATCGGAGATGCGTAAGTTCTATTCAGTTGTGTATTTGTAAACTAAAGTCTTTGAAAATGTAATAAGTTTTACGAAATGCGCTCGTGTCGCGTCAGACTAGAAATAAAAATGAATTTTGGAGAATTGATTTTTGAATTACCTCCAACAGTGAAAAGAAATGTACGAAAGATTGAGAAAATTCGTGTTAGAATTGTAAATCTAATAATAGGAACACAAATAATTTGTGTTCCTCACGTGTGCCCCAAAGAATGAGGTGATTTGGTGAAATGCTATGCCCAAGATTACCATCCGTGTTGCCGGCGGGGAAGTGGTTCAAATAGCTTCGGCTACCACTTCCTTTTGTCCGGATGTGATGGTCAAGCGGATTAAGGCGCCCTGTAGTTACCAGTTGCGTTGCTCCTGGGAGTATGGGTTTGAGTCACATCTGGGGTGTGAGTTTTCAGTCGCATATAGTCCTGGGGACCATTCAGGCTTGTTTGCATATATATATATATATATATATATATATATATATATATATATATATATATATATATATATATATATATATATATATATATATATATATATATATATATAATTTGTGTGTGTGTGTGTGTTTGTGGGTATGTGTGTGTGTGTGTGTGCGTGCGTGTTTGGGAAAGCTGCACGAACGCACAAGCCATTGACACTAAGAACTCTTTTTGACCCAGCCAGGATTCGAACCCATGCCGTTTATGATCATAAGATCGTATTGGAGATAATCTGGAGATCATACCAATGAGACGGTCATTGGTATCAGGGCATTCAGTGTTCAAAAACCTCTTCCAGCTCAACAGAGGTGTGGAACTCGCCCACGATATAGCTGGCATTTCCTCTCTGGATCGTGAGGCTCAGGCGCTGGAGCGGGAGACTGGCTGCTCTGTGAGTTAAAGTATATTACAATAGTTTCATATTAAACGTCCTATATCCGGTTTTGTAGTTTATTAGACGCTGTCCACATACAAACATCACTATGCGCCTCTCCCTTAACATTTACGAACTGCGTGGTATTGAGAAACAGGGCGTACGGTTTACGTAGAGTTAAGTCTTTGCCAATTCCCATGTAACACTGAACACCATGTGCATAACACAATGAAATCACAATAACGTGATGTATCAATGAACAAATCCACAAGAGCCGTGATGAGGATTCGAACCTGCGTCCGAGAGCATCCCAGCGTCTGGGATGCTCTCGGTCGCAGGTTCGAATCCTTTTCATGGCCCTTGTGGATTTGTTCATCATGTGCATAGTCTGTGAGCAGTAACTGATCATGACCTCCCAAACTACTGAATGCTTGGTCATTAGACTCCTCAGACCTGGCGGCATCAGGTACCTGGAGCTTGGCAATCACTTTATCACTCCTGCGTTCTTGTTGACATCCTCATAATGCTTGCACAAAGTGCCCGGGCAAGCAACTGATCACATGACCTGTTGTGACCGACCCTACTGTTAGATAAGGACTCTAAACATCACATGTAACCATTCTTAACCATTTTATATAGTCTAATAACCAGACTGTGTTAATACAGATCAATACCTTATTGTGCAAAAACACTATTCTAACACAATTGATTCAGAAATCTTTTGCCCAAATAAGTACTTAATAGATCTATTTGATATAAAATTTGCAAATCGTAATTTCAGACTGATTCTTTTCATCAAGGCGCAAACGGTACTGACACATTGTCGATAAAATATGGATTAATCATCTTGCCTTGCATTACTTAATGGAGACATGCAACAACATTTCCCTGGTGGTATGAATATTTAAGACAGTCTTGGGGCTATAAGGGTGAGAGTGCTGCCCAAACACACACTCTTTTCTCCCTGTGGAGGTGAGGCTACTGGTGAAGGTGTCTACCTGCTTGAGACTCCTGGTGGCTGCTTCTTCTTCTCTATACGTTGATATATATATATATATATATATATATATATATATATATATATATATATATATATATATATATATATATATATATATATATATATATATATATATATATATGTCGTACCTAGTTATCTTGAGGTTATCTTGAGATGATTTCGGGGCTTTAGTGTCCCCGCGGCCCGGTCCTCGACCAGGCCTCTACGCCCAGGAAGCAGCCCGTGACAGCTGACTAACACCCAGGTACCTATTTTACTGCTAGGTAACAGGGGCATAGGGTGAAAGAAACTCTGCCCATTGTTTCTCGCCGGCGCCTGGGATCGAACCCAGGACCATAGGATCACAAGTCCAACGTGCTGTCCGCTCGGCCGACCGGCTCCCCAGTAGCCAGAACGCACTTCTCAGCCTACTATGCAAGGCCCGATTTGCCTAATAAGCCAAGTTTTCCTGAATTAATATATTTTCTGGAATTTTTTTTTTGTGAAATGATAAAGCTACCCATTTCATTATGTATGAGGTCAATTTTTTTTTATTGGAGTTAAAATTAACATAGATATATGACCGAACCTAACCAACCCTACCTAACCTAACCTAACCTAACCTATCTTTATAGGTTAGGTTAGGTTAGGTAGCCGAAAAAGTTAGGTTAGGTTAGGTTAGGTAGGTTAGGTAGTCGAAAAAACATTAATTCATGAAAACTTGGCTTATTAGGCAAATCGGGCCTTGCATAGTAGGCTGAGAAGTGCGTTCTGGCTATTAGGTATGACATATATATATATATATATATATATATATATATATATATATATATATATATATATATATATATATATATATATGTCTATATATATATATATATATATATATATATATATATATATATATATATATATATATATATATATATATATATATATATATATATATATATATATATTTTTTTTTTTTTATATAGGAAGGGAGTACCACCTCTAGCTGGAAGAAGGGGGACCCATAGCCTCGGAGGAAACCACGCATAACGCATTAGAGGGAATGTTTAGATCCCCTCCAATACAGTTTCTGTGTGCTTTTCTCCTACCACCCCCTTCCTTTTTTATTTTTTGTGCTTTATTATGCATTTGATGGTTACAAGATATACATGGGTTGATACAAAAATAATAATGCAAAAAGGTGCTTAAAGGTTATGGATCTCTTGAAAAACACAACAATGGGAAACATTGATGAATTTCACAGACGGGTTCGATCATTGTTGCAAGTCAAACACTTCTTCGAATTCCTCTGAAGTTGGACTAGTGCCCAAGACGCAACAGGCATTTCCCCTCTGAATCGCAACACTGAGGCGCTGGAACAAGAAACTTTTTGCTCTCTGGTCTTTTGTAGCGCTGATCAATTTGTCCCCCAATTCCTTCAGGAACTTCAATGCACATTTTCCCCACGAACCGAGGGTCTCCGAGCCGATCGGAACAAAGCTGTAACAGTGTGCTAGACCTCTGTATTTAATAATTTTCTGCGATTCCCTGAAAGAAGCAGCACCACCGCTTTCACGTGTGCTGTAGTGGAGGTAGGTACTGGCCAGTGTGGCAGCGCACGTGTAGTCCCATACCACTTGCTTACCATCCTTCCAAGGTAGCAAGGTGACCCCATCAGGGCGCTTCTGAGGGTCGTTAGGTCTGGATAAGTGTGGTTCTCTTTGTGCCGGGCTGCGGGCTGTGGCGAGGCTCCTCTTGATGATGTCGTTGACTTCTTCATGTCTTGCGATTTTACCCTGTGATTTACGACATACCAGACCATGACGACCATATATTGGTCTGCCATCGCAGTTCCGCAGATGCACCTATGTTCGGTGAGGATCGGGGCGGCAAGGCGAAGGGCAACTCCAATGCGGAGAGCGTCATGACTGAGGCGAGTTCCCAGGGCTGCATTGGGCACAGCAAATAAAAAATCCCCGGCGTGGGGTGCTGTTACCGCTAGGAGGCGGGCTTTGTTTTCAGCATCAGCGTTGTCAATCATTGCTGTGACAGTCTTTTCCATTATGGGGCTATCCCAGTGGGCCTGCTTGTGGTGTTTTGGGACTTGTGGTCGGGGTTGAGGGTGTGCAATGGTGTCCCATTGTCTGGCGGCCTCGATGAACGTTTGATCATGAGTTCCCGCTGTCTCTCTCATACGCTCTGGTAGGATCTGCCCTACCAATTCGTTGGCTGCTGTACATGAGGATAAGAATGCTGGAAGTGCTACCTCAGTTGCCTTTCGTATGCCTATCCCTCCAAATCTCACTGGTAGTGTTGCTTGGTCCCACTGACTGTCATCTAAATCTAGGTTGAGCGCCTTCCTGAATATTGACCTGAGGAGCTCATCATATTGATTTAGAAGTGGGTTGCCAAAAGTTGGTGCACACCTTAAGAAGTATGTTAGCCTGGGCAAGGTAAGGCACTTTGTGAGAAGGTAGAGGGCATCGTGGGAGTCCAAGTCCCCAATTCTCTCTTCCATCCTCTTTAGGTCTCTAAACTTTTCGTCAAGGACTGCAGCAATGGCATTGTGGCCCAGAGGTGCTCCGAGTAGTGTGCTGTCGGTAGGTTTAACGACTGAGGCTTCTGGTAGAAATGATTTCACTGCTCTAATGATTACTTCACTAGATGCAATAATTTCGCACTTAGAGGGGTTAAGAACGAGACCCATGGACTCCCCCCGTGTCTTCACCAGCTGTAGGTCTTCTTGTGTGCCTGCCAGAGTGCCATCATCCAGGAACCAGATGTTGAGCTCGCTGGACAGTCTGGTTGTAATTTCTCGAACCGCTATGCAAAAGAGGAACGGTGCAAGTGGGTCACCCTGTTGAATTCCCTCTGCTGAGGTGACTTCATGTTTGCCAAACAGGAGGGTTGAGTCTTTGCTGTAGCCTGCTGACACAAACGGGAGAATGCTTGGGCAATGTTCCTGGACTGCAGTGAGGATTGCTATATATATATATATATATATATATATATATATATATATATATATATATATATATATATATATATATATATATATATATATATATATATATATATATATATATATATATATATATATATATATATATATATATATATATATATATATATATAGCGATATATATATATATATATATATATATATATATATATATATATATATATATATATATATATATATATATATATATATATATATGTCGTACCTAGTAGTCAGAACGCACTTTTCAGCCTACAATGCAAGGCCCAATTGGCCTAATAAGCCAAGTTTTCATGAATTATTTGTTTTTCGACTACCTAACCTACCTAACCTAACCTAACCTAACTTTTTCGGCTACCTAACCTATCCTAACCTATAAAGATAGGTTACCTAACCTATAAAGATAGGTTAGGTTAGGTTAGGTAGGGTTGGTTAGGTTCGGTCATATATCTACGTTAATTTTAACTCCAATAAAAAACAATTGACCTCATACATAATGAAATGGGTAGCTTTATCCTTTCATAAGAAAAAAATTAGAGAAAATATATTAATTCAGGAAAACTTGGCTTATTAGGCAAATCGGGCCTTGCATAGTAGGACGAGAAGTGCGTTCTGGCTACTAGGTACGACATATATATATATATATATATATATATATATATATATATATATATATATATATATATATATATATGCATGTCTCATTGAATATGACAGCATATTCCGTATTTTCTATTTTCTGGTTTAGGGCTTCTATCACTCTTACTAATGCTGTTGCATCAGGGTTCAGCTGGAAGAGGAGTTCACCAAAAGTCATGTTGCTTTTAGGTGAAGAAAAGAATTGAATAACTGAAGAATATATTACACTAATTACAAAATCGCACAACGTTTCGAACCTCCATGGTTCATTCTCAAGTGAAAATAAATTACAGAATTCGTTAATTTATACCAGTACGAGGTCAGGTGATAAATAAGTACAATAAAGGTAAAGACAAGGGGGATACATTGGGAATAAAGAGAAGATAAATAGGAGATAAATGGGGAATAAATGGGGGGACGAAGCACATACAGTGATCAATCAGGTGTAATAGGCCTGTTATGTTGAGCAGTGTCTTCTGTGTTGGCATCGTTATGTTCTGGTCTTGTTCTTACTCTCATGGTGGGTAGAGTAAATAGTTCCGTGATTTGGGTGTTCATGGTAGGTTGTTCTATTCTTATGTGGATTGCTTCAAGAATTTGTAATCTTCTTGCATCTTGGGTTTTGTCTATTATACAGGTATTTTTGTTCAACATTTCTCTTGTTAAGGTGACGTCATGGGCTTGTCTCATGTGATTCCTGGGGGCACCGGATTGAAGATGACAGGTCAAACGCCTCGTCAGCTTGGTCGACGTCATACCTATGTACTTTGAAGGTTACATCCTTCGTGGGGGCAAGTGTACATGTATACAACGCTTGACTGCTGTAGAGGGTTCTCCGTCGGCTTCGGGCTGTTTTTGATAAGGAGTTCGGAAGTCTTCTTGGTTTTGCAGAATATGATCAGGGCTATGTTTTGGTTAGGAGTAGTGCTTTTTACTTCTTTACGGATTATTTCTTTCATTATTCTTTCCTCTTTTTTTATGTTCTGTGCATGGTTGATTTGTAATATAATTTTATTGGAGGTGTTGTGGTTTCTGTTCTAGGTTCAGGATTATACCAACGGTCCAAGTGTCTTCTTATAGCAGCGTTTATTTCCGCGTTGCTATATCCGTTGTTCACCAATACCTGAGTTACTCTTTCCAACTCTCTACTCACGTTGCTCCATTCGGAGCAGTGGGTAAGCGCTCGACGAGTATAAGCATTGAGAACACTGGCTTTGTATCTTTCGGATATAGCAACATGGAAATAAACGCTCTTTGCTCTTTGGAAATAAACGCTCTGGCTCTTTGGTCCCGCCTCTCAACCGTCAATCAACTGGTGTACAGATTAATGAGCCTACTGGGCTCTATCATATATACATTTCAAACTGTGTATGAAGTCTGCCTCTATCACATCAATGCCTAATGCATTCCACCTGTTAACTACTCTGACACAGAAAAGTTCTTTCCAACATCCCTGTGGCTCATTTGGATACTCAATTTCCACCTGTGTCCCCTTGTTCGCGTACCACCAGTGTTGAATAGTTTATCCTTGTCTACCCTGTCGATGCCCCTGAGGATTTTGTAGGTAGTGATCATGTCTCCCCTTGATCTTCTGTCTTCCAGTGTCGTAAGGTGCATTTCCCGCAGCCTTTCGACATGTGTGTGTGTGTGTGTGTGTGTGTGTGTGTGTGTGTGTGTGTGTGTGTGTGTGTGTGTGTGTGTGTGTGTGTGTGTGTGTGTGTGTACTCACCTAGTTGTACTCACCTAGTTGTGTTTGCGGGGGTTGAGCTCTGGCTCTTTGGTCCCGCCTCTCAACCGTCAATCAAAAGGTGTACAGATTCATGAGCCTATCGGGCTCTGTCATATCTACACTTGAAACAGTGTATGGAGTCAGCCTCCATCACATCACCCCCTAATGCATTCCATTTGTCAACCACTCTGACACTAAAAAAGTTCTTTCTAATATCTCTGTGGCTCATTTGGGAACTCAGTTTCCACCTGTGTCCCCTTGTGCGTGTTCCCCTTGTGTTAAATAGACTGTCTTTATCTACCCTATCAATCCCCTTCAGAATCTTGAATGTGGTGATCATGTCCCCCCTAACTCTTCTGTCTTCCATCGAAGTGAGGTTTAATTCCCGTAGTCTCTCCTCGTAGCTCATACCTCTCAGCTCGGGTACTAGTCTGGTGGCAAACCTTTGAAGTTTGTGAGGAAGTTATGAAATGTATATAACACACACACACACACACGCACACACACATGTGTGTGTGTGTGTGTGTGTGTGTGTGTGTGTGTGTGTGTGTGTGTGTGTGTGTGTGTGTGTGTGTGTGTGTGTGTGTGTGTGTGTGTGTGTGTTATATATACATTTCATAACTTCCTCACAACAATAGTGTTCACCACGCTCGGCTGAAGGGGGGAAAGGAAAGTTTCTCATCGTTTAAACAAATTTGGATGAACAATCCATTTTGTTTGTATAATTATTTTTTGAGCTGCTGCTGGATGTGTGAGTTGCTTTTTGAGAACAATTGTTTACTGCTATATATGAGAATTAGAGTATGAAAAAATTGAGCACTAGAGAGTGATACTCTAGAACAACAGTGTGATAATCTATTTGAGAACTAGTGTGTTATGTTATATTTAAGAACTATTACTACTGGTATCTGGAAAATAATGGTAAGAATATATAATTTTCCGGAGAACTTTTTTCCGAGAAAAAAATTTCCGGAGAAAACCGGAGAACATTTTGCCCATACACGGCTGCCCCTTCATTATATACAACGTCCTGAGCTGTTGTATGTGAGAGAGGAACGTTATGCAGCTAGCATGACCACTGCACTTACTGTATCATACACCTGAGTGGGATGTATTTCTCTATTGGTTACACTCGAGTACCTAGTAATCACGAACGCTATCCACTCTATACTAGACAGCTTCCTCCTCACTCTCACCACCTCACGCCCCTCTGGTCTATGGATAAGGAACCTCCTTCCTCATCCTTCTCTCACACCACCTCACGTCTCTCTGGTCTGTGTACAGAGTCAATAGACCATTCTCTCGTAAAGCGATCCCCTCCCGCCAAACACACACCGAAACTACGACGTTGGTACAACGTTCGAACAAGTTTTAACACCTCCTAACCACTTATAACAACCAATATAGCAAGTTGTAACAACGTTCTAATACGTCATAAACACGTTAAGCCAAGATGTAACAACTTTATTACAAGTTGTAACAAGCGGAAAATAGAGACAGTTTCGGTTTGTGTTTCCAGGGCTCAGAACTCATAAAGCCAGCAGTCGGCAGATGAAAACGTCTATTCCCAGTAAACATTGCGTGTTGCTTACTCTGGGTGATGGTTCATGTCAAATATAACAGAAAAAAAAACACAAACACATCGAGAGAACGATGCCATGGAAGCCACGTAGTGAGACTACACCAATATGACACGATATCAAACAGGAAATCTTCTAGTAATATCAAACAAAAGTTCGACAAATAATGAGCCGCTGGAAGTATTTTCAGGTCACTTGAGTGATGGCGGTAGAGAAATTTTTCACATTCTCAATAATTATGTTGTGAGTGATCACTATAAAAACCCTATGATGCACACACGAATTTCTATGATGCACGAGTTATTTCGAAGGTAAATTATGTGACACTTGTTGACCAGACAACACACTAGAAGGTGAAGGGACGACGACGTTTCGGTCCGTCCTGGACCATTCACAATCGACTTGAGAATGGTCCAGGACGGGCCGAAAGGTCGTCGTCCCTTCACCTTCTAGTGTGTGGTCTGGTCAACATACTTCAGCCACGTTATTGTGACTCATCGCCTGCATATTTGACACTTGTCAGTAACAGGAACTGAAGTCGTTAAGGAAATAGAAAAAGTTAAAACAGCGTCGATCAAAATTATCTGTGGAGGAGATTAATGTTTCTCGTACAATTAAATATATAAAAAAAGAGATTTCAAAACAGATGGTTATTAATGTGGTGTCAATATAAAGATGACAAAGCTCTCCCATCTGGCGGCCTGACATCAATCATGTGACTGTTGATGAACCCGTTATCAGAGACATAGAATTAGAATGTAAACTGAGAAACAGAATTTGATAAATGACTCGCAGATAGGATTAACAAGAAGGCGTTATTGCCTTGCAAATTCTATTTAGCTTGATGCAAATGTTGTTGCAGTGGTTCATTTCAAATTGTTATCAAGTTTATACTGAACAGTAACAGGGCTTAGAGAGATTATTTAGGAGGATTGAGGTCATGGAATCGTAGACATCATAATAAATTATTTAGATAATGATTAATTGATAATAAATCAAAATTACAAATTAACGAAGATTAATACGAGTGAGGATTTGCAGATAGTCAAGTTCTCCAGAGTTCCTTTCTGGGTTCTCTGTTCTTCCATATAAGCTTAATTTTCGAGTTAAAAGCTTCGTTAGTCAATTTCCAGACGCTACCTTGAGGTTACCTTGAGGTGCTTCCGGGGCTTAGCGTCCCCGCGGCCCGGTCGTCGACCAGGCCGCCTGGTTGCCGGACTGATCAACCAGGATCAACGCTACACATATATAGAGATAATTTTCAGTACTAAAGAAGACTCAACACAGCTTCCCAATCACCTCATTAAGCTGTAGATCCGCACTTAAAAGTGGCTGACACAATTAAAAGTAGTCAAATGGAAAGATATTAGTCGTGGGGAGAGAGTGTGAGACAATCTGACACCTTGGTAATGTCTATATTATCATATCTAATTATGAGATAAATCTGTCAGCGATAAATAGGGGAAATTTAAAGCCAACACAGCAGTGTATCAGTACACTGATTAGGGCCAATAAAATTCTTTGCTTCAAATCTGGAAGTGTTAGCAACATGAAAACTGCTCAAGCAACCCGTCCTCTTAAAAATAACGTCACTTTTGGCTCGTATGCGCACTATGGCCAAATTTGGACGTAATTTGAAATGAAATTGACTCACAAAAGTAACGTACTGTCCCGTTTTCTGTTTGAGTCGTCCGGCTTACTCGCTAAGGTTAGGAGAGGAAACTTTCCATTAACGTTTTTTCATAACGTATTGAAACTTTATGAGAATTTCCTGCCCACCTAACCTATCAGAGGACCCTTAACTTACTGTTGTTGAAAAAAAAAATCCCAAATTTATTTTCATTTTTTCTTCGTTTTCAAATTACGTCCAATTTCGGCCATACGGGCAAACGGGCAAAAACGACGTTATTTTTAAGAGGACAGGTTGAACGCAAGAGTACGCATCCTGTCTCCCTGTTACAAGCTGGACATCAAATCATCTCGAGACATTCAGCCGAGGATGACAATGGTAATCTCTGTAACTATTTATCTTCAAATTGGATGCCCGAAACGCTTTGCGTAATAGTGACTTTAGGCATTGTATGTACTAGCTATACCTATAAGTTAAACAATCCTTGTAAATATTTATTGTATGTATGTACCTTACCTAAATAAATAAAATTGTAAAATTGTAAATTGTAAATTATCTTCAAAGGAATATTTCCTTTGAAGATAATTTAAGAGCACTTAACTTGGGACTCTTTATAAGACGTCGAGCAAGAGGGCAAGGTATAAGAAGAGGCAGGTTATTAATACATACGAAACATTAATACGGGAAGTAAAACAAAGTTTCACGACCATGAAATCAAAATAGTACTCAAATCAACTGATACAAATTGAAGCAAATTTTGATTTAGAAGAGATATTGTGTCATGCAGGTTAGTAAATAGAAGTTATCTATTTCTCTTTCTTCTCATGTCCCCGTAGCACAGTGGTGAAGCACTCGCCTTGCGCGTCGCGAGTGCTTTGGTCTGGGTTCGTATCCTGCCCGGGAAGGATTGATTGACTGGGCACTATTCCTTAACTGTACGCCACTGTTCACCCAGCAGTAAATGGTTACCTGGTTGTTAAACGATTTGGTAAATCGTATTCCGGGGAAAAATTAGGATTAAGGACTAGCCCGAAACGCTATACGTGCAGGTGGCTGTACGAAAACGTAAGAACTCTTGAATTTATAAACAAAATAAAATAAAAATGCATTTTGCCTAATGTCAAACGTGTTTAACAAATATTGCCGATTCAGTATATATGAATTCTTATCGTATATAACAATTTAATTTCATGTCTGATCATCTGTCATGTCAGTATATATGAATTCTTATCGTATATAACAATTTAATTTCATGTCTGATCATCTGTCATGTCAGTATATATGAATTCTTATCGTATATAACAATTTAATTTCATGTCTGATCATCTGTCATGTCAGTATATATAAATTCTTATCGTATATAACAATTTAATTTCATGTCTGATCATCTGTCATGTCAGTATATATAAATTCTTACCGTATATAACAATTTAATTTCATGTCTGATCATCTGTCATGTCAGTATATATAAATTCTTACCGTATATAACAATTTAATTTGATGTCTGATCATCTGTCATGTCAGTATATATAAATTCTTACCGTATATAACAATTTAATTTCATGTCAGATCATCTGTCATGTTAGTATATATGAATTCTTATCGTATATAACAATTTAATTTCATGTCTGATCATCTGTCATGTCAGTATATATGAATTCTTATCGTATATAACAATTTAATTTCATGTCTGATCATCTGTCATGTCAGTATATATGAATTCTTATCGTATATAACAATTTAATTTCATGTCAGATCATCTGTCATGTCAGGTAATATCTCAAACACAATTTGTAAACTTTTTAGTCTATTTTCTATAATTTTATCGTCTTTACTTAATATATTCCAATAAGTTTTCAATATTTTAGGTCTAAGTCTAATGTATTGAAGAACACGGAAGTGATCAGAAATGTTCTTAATTGATCTATGTTATATTGGTACATAATGCAACGTACCTGGAAGGATGTGGTGTTCTGTTCTCAGTTTACCCTTGTGAGTGCAGCTACAGGTGCAGTCATTGCAGACATGCAGGCAAAGGGGGAGTGTTGTAGTGACAATATGGTGGAATATCTCTTCATCACCTCTGCTCAACCCAGCTTGTCTTGAGCCCACAATGGTGTGGTCCAGGGTGTGTTGGTGTTGTGGTCCAGGGTGTGTTGGTGGTGTGGTCCAGGATGTGTTGGTGGTATGGTCCAGGGTGTGTAGATGGTGTGGTCCAGGATGTGTTGGTGGTGTGGTTCAGGATGTGTTGGTGGTGTGGTCCAGGGTGTGTTGGTGGTGTGGTCCAGGATGTGTTGGTGGTGTGGTCCAGGATGTGTTGGTGGTGTGGTCCAGGGTGTGTTGATGGTGTGGTCCAGGATGTGTTGGTGGTGTGGTCCAGGATGTGTTGGTGGTGTGGTCCAGGGTGTGTTGGTGGTGTGGTCCAGGATGTGTTGGTGGTGTGGTCCAGGATGTGTTGGTGGTGTGGTCCAGGGTGTGTTGATGGTGTGGTCCAGGATGTGTTGGTGGTGTGGTCCAGGATGTGTTGGTGGTGTGGTCCAGGGTGTGTTGATGGTGTGGTCCAGGATGTGTTGGTGGTGTGGTCCAGGGTGTGTTGGTGGTGTGGTCCAGGATGTGTTGGTGGTGTGGTCCAGGATGTGTTGGTGGTGTGGTCCAGGGTGTGTTGGTGTTGTGGTCCAGGATGTGTTGGTGGTGTGGTCCAGGATGTGTTGGTGGTGTGGTCCAGGATGTGTTGGTGGTGTGGTCCAGGATGTGTTGGTGGTGTGGTCCAGGGTGTGTTGGTGTTGTGGTCCAGGATGTGTTGGTGGTGTGGTCCAGGATGTGTTGGTGGTGTGGTCCAGGATGTGTTGGTGGTGTGGTCCAGGATGTGTTGGTGGTGTGGTCCAGGGTGTGTTGGTGGTGTGGTCCAGGATGTGTTGGTGGTGTGGTCCAGGATGTGTTGGTGGTGTGGTCCAGGGTGTGTTGATGGTGTGGTCCAGGATGTGTTGGTGGTGTGGTCCAGGATGTGTTGGTGGTGTGGTCCAGGGTGTGTTGATGGTGTGGTCCAGGATGTGTTGGTGGTGTGGTCCAGGGTGTGTAGATGGTGTGGTCCAGGATGTGTTGGTGGTGTGGTCCAGGGTGTGTAGATGGTGTGGTCCAGGATGTGTTGGTGGTGTGGTCCAGGGTGTGTTGATGGTGTGGTCCAGGATGTGTTGGTGGTGTGGTTCAGGGTGTGTTGGTGGTGTGGTCCAGGATGTGTTGGTGGTATGGTCCAGGGTGTGTAGATGGTGTGGTCCAGGATGTGTTGGTGGTGTGGTCCAGGATGTGTTGGTGGTGTGGTCCAGAGTGTGTTGGTGGTGTGGTCCAGAGTGTGTTGGTGGTGTGGTCCAGGGTGTGTTGGTGGTGTGGTTCAGGGTGTGTTGGTGGTGTGGTCCAGGGTGTGTTGGTGGTGTGGTTCAGGGTGTGTTGGTGGTGTGGTCCAGGATGTGTTGGTGACGTGGTCCAGGATGTGTTGGTGGTGTGGTCCAGAGTGTGTTGGTGATGTGGTCCAGGGTGTGTTGGTAGTGTGGTCCAGGATGTGTTGGTGATGTGGTCCAGGGTGTGTTGGTGATGTGGTCCAGGATGTGTTGGTGGTGTGGTCCAGGATGTGTTGGTGGTGTGGTCCAGAGTGTGTTGGTGATGTGGTCCAGGGTGTGTTGGTAGTGTGGTCCAGGATGTGTTGGTGATGTGGTCCAGGAAGTGTTGGTGATGTGGTCCAGGATGTGTTGGTGGTGTGGTCCAGGATGTGTTGGTGATGTGGTCCAGGATGTGTTGGTGATGTGGTCCAAGGTGTGATATTAACTAGCGCAGACATTAGTATTACGGAAACCACAGGAGAAGAGCTTTGGGAAAGAGAGAGTATCAATACATTTATTTTATATTCTGTTTTTTAAATGCACATTTAAAGGGCACTGACCTTCCGGCACACTCTCTCATACATCAAGTTCCGGTAGGATACCCGGGAGTTCATGCACCTTGATACGTTTATGAATACACTCTGGCTGCCTGTCCCCTGACACAATGAATTATGTCTAGTGTGATATATATATATATATATATATATATATATATATATATATATATATATATATATATATATATACCACCTCTAGCTGGAAGAAGGGGGACCCATAGCCTCGGAGGAAACCACGCATATCTTGTAACCATCAAATGCATAATAAAGCACAAAAAAAAAAATATATATATATATATATATATACATATATATATATATATATATATATATATATATATATATATATATATATATATATATATATATATATATATATGGCAGATCATATCCCGACTAAAAGTATTAACTCAAATATCGTGATTTTTTTTTCAAGATCTAAGTTAATATTTGATATATGTGATTTGAGCTCATTTTTAACTCATTAAATGTGTTCGTTTGTTCAGTTGAGCTTAAATACAACAACAATTATTCGTTTTGAGCTATTAACAAACATTTTGCCGATTATTTAAAAAAAATAACATAAAAAAACCCTTCTAAACTTCATCTAGAAAAAATAAAGAGCATTTATTGCGTTTAAAACTCTTGCTGTAAAATGTGTTGTGTTGCTTGGAACGTCTAATTGTTGTTGACGTCTAATTGTTGTTGAACTGTGTTTGTTGTTTGGTGCCTAGACCTGGTGGAAACATGTTTGTTTGTTTGTTTGTTACTTGGTGATGAATTTAGTTGTTGCCAACAACATCACTTTCATAATCGTACTTTACACAAGCTCATGTGATATTCATTTCCAATTTTGCTCGAATAAATGCAACGGTGCAGGTGTAGAGCAACTAATTCTGTCAGTGTCGGCTGCTCAAAGGTCAACGGCAAAGGTCCCTGAGTGTCCCTGTCGATTGTGTCCTGTACACCTGTTTGTCAACACATGTGGCTGGGACATCTGTCCTCAATACATGTGGCTGGGACATCTGTCCACAATACATGTGGCTGGGGACATCTGTCCCTCAATACATGTGGCCAGTAAACCTCTTGGTCGAAACATCTGCCATCTCTTCACGTGACTGCTACACCTGTTGTTTGCACCTGTGGCTGGGACATCTGTTGTATATACATGTTCAGTGATCTAGGCAAAGACTACATGTGATCTAACGAGGCTATCTGCGACTGTTTACAGTATAAGGAGACGACCTGTCACTGTTTACAACATAAGGAGACTACCTGCGACTGTTTACAATATAAGGACACTACCTGCGACTGTTTACAGTATAGGAGACTACCTGCGACTGTTTACAATATAAGGACACTACCTGCGACTGTTTACAGTATAAGGAGACTACCCTGTGACTGTCTACAACAGAAGGAGACTACCTGTGACTGTCTATAACAGAAGGAGACTACCTGTGACTGTCTATAACAGAAGGAGACTACCTGTGGACTGTCTACAACAGAAGGAGACTACCTGTGACTGTCTATAACAGAAGGAGACTACCTGTGACTGTTTATAATATAAGGAGACTACCTGTGACTGTCTACAACAGAAGGAGACTACCTGTGACTGTCTATAACAGAAGGAGACTACCTGTGACTGTCTATAACAGAAGGAGACTACCTGTGACTGTCTATAACAGAAGGAGACTACCTGTGACTGTCTATAACAGAAGGAGACTACCTGTGACTGTCTATAACAGAAGGAGACTACCTGTGACTGTCTATAACAGAAGGAGACTACCTGTGACTATCTACAACAGAAGGAGACTACCTGTGACTGTCTACAACAGAAGGAGACTACCTGTGACTGTCTATAACAGAAGGAGACTACCTGTGACTGTTTATAATATAAGGAGACTACCTGTGACTGTCTATAACAGAAGGAGACTACCTGTAACTGTCTACAGTATAAGGGGACTATCTCTGATTGTTTATAATATAAAGACATTGGTGTTGCCAATGAGGAGAGAAACCTCCCTATAACACACACATATATAGCGGGAGAAGGCCACTTTTGCTGATCAGGATACGTTTAAATGCCTGATGGACGAAAGACTAGTTATATATATTATTTCCATCTGATGTCTGAACTAATCTTCTTTGCCAGTTCCCTCAAAACAGTCTCAATGACGTGTTTACATCTGTCATGTCAGTGCGGGTTAGTGCCGGGGTGAGGAGAGTATTCCACCTACAACAATTTCACGATGAGGTAGACATAGTTAGAATGATCATCTTATGCTGGCGATAAGTCACAATAACGTGGGTAAAGTATGTTGACCAGACCACACACTAGAAGGTGAGGGGACGACGACGTTTCGTTCTGGACCATTCTCAAGTCGATTGTGTCCAATATCACAATCGACTTGAGAATGGTCCAGGACGTACCGAAACGTCGTCGTCCCTTCACCTTCTAGTGTGTGGTCTGGTCAATATGATCATCTTAAGGACTGCCAAAATAAGTCTGAAAAGACGTAATCTAAGGAAAGATGCTGGATTGTCCCAGAGATGGCTGGCCACCACTGTTCAGACGCAGCATCCCGTTCTCCTAACAGAGCGTCGCATTTTGACGTATACTCGACCTATGGATTCAAATTATCGTGCTAGAAAATGGAAGCGGTTCGCGAAATTGACGTACTGACCCGTTTTCTGTTTTGGGTCCTCTGGTAGGTTAGGATAAAGGCACTTTAAAACGACAGTTTCTTGACGTTGGGAAACCTTAGGAGGACGGGCTGGACGAAGCAACAGGGCTCAGTATCATCAGTCCATAAAGAGGATTGAGACAGAGAAAGATAATATTGTGAGGATCAAAGGTTACTGATTACTTCTAAATAAAAAGTTTGATGAATTCCGGGGTGAAATTAGAGAAATAAAAAAATCCCAGAAAGGTGGTAATGAGCCTCATGCATGAGTCCTCTGGGCCTCATAATATATGTAATATATTCAACGTTGTACAACAGTGATATAGACTCATGAGACTGTGACACTGACGTTGCTACAGCTGTATGTGACACCTGCATACACCCCAAATGTTGACACACCTGCATACACCCCTAATGTTGCCACACCTGCATACACCCCTAATGTTGACACACCTCTGCATACACCCCCTAATGTTGACACACCTGCATACACCCTGCCGCTAATGTTTACACACCTGCATACACCTTGCCCCTAATGTTTTACACACCTGCACGCTCTAACCTCTGTAATGGCTTAGAAGCTGTGAACAAAGGCTAAAACAGATGGCTGTGACGATAGCCTCTTGAACGTATACTCTGAGAACTGTTATCGTGGAACGCCGAAACTGTAATGCCTATAATGTATCCTACAGGTGCTGTATCACATGGTACAGCGCCATCTTTAATAAACACCTCTGTCTGGTTGCCTCTATAAAGAACT
>NC_091182.1:40333331-40343331 GCF_040958095.1 Procambarus clarkii
ACCTCCACCACCATCACCACAACAACCTGCACCACCACCACCACAACAACCTCCACCACCACCACCACAACAACCTCCACCACCACCACCACAACAACCTCCACCACCATCACCACAACAACCTCCACCACCATCACCACAACAACCTGCACCACCACCACCACAACAACCTCCACCACAACAACCTCCACCACCACCACCACAACAACCTCCACCACCACCACCACAACAACCTCCACCACCACCACCACAACAACCTCCACCACCACCACCACAACAACCTCCACCACCACCACCACCACCACCACCACCACAACAACCTCCACCACCACCACCACAACAACCTCCACCACCACCACCACAACAACCTCCACCACCATCACCACAACAACCTCCACCACCATCACCACAACAACCTCCACCACCACCACCACAACAACCTCCACCACCACCACCACAACAACCTCCACCACCACCACAACAACCTCCACCACCACCACCACAACAACCTCCACCACCACCACCACAACAACCTCCACCACCACCACCACAACAACCTCCACCACCACCACCACAACAACCTCCACCACCACCACCACAACAACCTCCACCACCATCACCACCACCACCACCACAACAACCTCCACCACCACCACCACAACAACCTCCACCACCACCACCACAACAACCTCCACCACCATCACCACCACCACCACCACAACAACCTCCACCACCACCACCACAACAACCTCCACCACCACCACCACAACAACCTCCACCACCACCACCACAACAACCTCCACCACCATCACCACAACAACCTCCACCACCACCACCACCACCACCACCAATGGACATATAAACATTAACAACATAAGAGACCCAGACGAAAAAAGGAGCAGCTAAAAAAAAATGTAATATCAAAACAAAGTTGAAGAAGAATAGAATGCGAGATGGTACAGTGTGGAGGCTACAGGAGGACTGCAAGCACAGCCACCTTTACCAGGAGGACTGCAGGCACAGCCACCTTTACCAGGAGAACTGCGGGCACAGCCACCTTTACCAGGAGGACTGCAAGCACAGCCACCTTTACCAGGAGGACTGCAGGCACAGCCACCTTTACCAGGAGAACTGCAGGCACAGCCACCTTTACCAGGAGGACTGCAGGCACAGCCACCTTTACCAGGAGGACTGCAGGCACAGCCACCTTTACCAGGAGAACTGCAGGCACAGCCACCTTTACCAGGAGGACTGCAGGCACAGCCACCTTTACCAGGAGGACTGCAGGCACAGCCACCTTTACCAGGAGGACTGCAGGCACAGCCACCTTTACCAGGAGGACTGCAGGCACAGCCACCTTTACCAGGAGGACTGCAAGCACAGCCACCTTTACCAGGAGGACTGCAAGCACAGCCACCTTTACCAGGAGAACTGCAGGCACAGCCACCTTTACCAGGAGGACTGCAGGCACAGCCACCTTTACCAGGAGAACTGCAGGCACAGCCACCTTTACCAGGAGGACTGCAGGCACAGCCACCTTTACCAGGAGGACTGCAGGCACAGCCACCTTTACCAGGAGAACTGCGGGCACAGCCACCTTTACCAGGAGGACTGCAGGCACAGCCACCTTTATCAGGAGGACTGCAGGCACAGCCACCTTTACCAGGAGGACTGCAGGCACAGCCACCTTTACCAGGAGGACTGCAGGCACAGCCACCTTTACCAGGAGGACTGCAGGCACAGCCACCTTTACCAGGAGGACTGCAGGCACAGCCACCTTTACCAGGAGGACTGCAGGCACAGCCACCTTTACCAGGAGAACTGCAGGCACAGCCACCTTTACCAGGAGGACTGCAGGCACAGCCACCTTTACCAGGAGAACTGCAGGCACAGCCACCTTTACCAGGAGGACTGCAGGCACAGCCACCTTTACCAGGAGAACTGCAGGCACAGCCACCTTTACCAGGAGGACTGCAGGCACAGCCACCTTTACCAGGAGAACTGCAGGCACAGCCACCTTTACCAGGAGGACTGCAGGCACAGCCACCTTTACCAGGAGGACTGCATGCACAGCCACCTTTACCAGGAGGACTGCGTGCACAGACACCTTTACTAGGAGAACTGCGGGCACAGCCACCTTTACCAGGAGAACTGGAGGCACAGCCACCTTTACCAGGAGAACTGCAGGCACAGCCACCTTTACCAGGAGGACTGCGGGCACAGACACCTTTACCAGGAGAACTGCGGGCACAGACACCTTTACCAGGAGGACTGCAGGCACAGCCACCTTTACCAGGAGAACTGCAGGCACAGCCACCTTTCCAGGAGGACTGCAGGCACAGACACCTTTACCAGGAGAACTGCAGGCACAGCCACCTTTACCAGGAGAACTGCAGGCACAGCCACCTTTACCAGGAGAACTGCAGGCACAGCCACCTTTACCAGGAGAACTGCAAGCACAGCCACCTTTACCAGGAGAACTGCAGGCACAGCCACCTTTACCAGGAGAACTGCAGGCACAGCCACCTTTACCAGGAGAACTGCAGGCACAGACACCTTTACCAGGAGAACTGCAGGCACAGACACCTTTACCAGGAGAACTGCGGGCACAGACACCTTTACCAGGAGAACTGCAGGCACAGACACCTTTACCAGGAGAACTGCAGGCACAGACACCTTTACCAGGAGAACTGCGGGCACAGACACCTTTACCAGGAGAACACTCCCAGGAACTTCAGGAAAGGGAAAGAGACAAGATACAGCGATAAAAGGTCACTGAAGCACTGAAAACGAACCTTCGCTTGAAAGATGAACTCCGAGTAGCCACGGAGATGGAAGTAAAGGAATTAAGGGCTTAAATCACTGAAGAGAGGAGAATATATATTTGTACTTCAGAAGAGAATAAAATTTGTGGAAGAGAGGGAGAGGGAAAGACAACGAGAAGGAGGGGGGGGGGAGGGAATTATCAGGAGAAAGCGCCAAGCCATTTATGTGCCCATTATACGAATTATCGTATATTCCCAGTGCTATATACGACTATATAGCACTGAGAAGGGGTCAGGATAAGGATTTGGCATGACACAGGTGGGAAGGAATGATGCCCAACCACTTGGACGGTCGGGGATTGAACGCCGACCAGCAAGAAACGAGACCGACGCTCTACCGTCCAGCCCAAGTGAATGGGCAACGGAGAGAGTAAATAACATACATAAAATGACTGATAACTGGGGAACACAACCACGCGAAACATTTGCTGAAGCATCTAAAGGACCAGGGGCCAGATTCACGAAAGAACTTACGCAAACACTTACGAACGTGTACATCTTTCCTCAATCTTTGACGGCTTTGGTTACATTTATTAAACAGTTTACAAGCATGAAAACTTCCCATTCAACTATTGTTATTGTTATAAATAGCCTCTTGGTGCTTCGGAGCTCATTAACTGTTTAATAATTGTAAACAAAGCCGCCAAAGATTGAGAAAAGATGTACAGGTTCGTAGGTGTTTGCGTAAGTTCTTTCGTGAATCTGGCCCCAGATGCAAAGCAGATCATTTAAAAACAATAACAGACCTGCAAAACACAAGCCGGATGTACAAGTAGTCGGTGATGTAGAAATCGGTGATAATCTATTATCTGTCAGAGCCAGTGCAAGACACATGGACAAAGGCGGAGAAAAAGGAGCAGAAAGAGATTACAGAAACCTCTTCCCAGAATAGAGACAAGAGAGAGAATATGGGAAATTGAACATTGTTGTAGTCTTGCTATATTTCAAATGAGGAATCTACCAGAAAAAACTAATCTTTCAGAATATTGCTTCAGTGATTTGAAAAGAAATTGCAGGAAAAGCTAAGGACCAACCATAAGTGTTTTATAGCCATATAAGGAGAAAACCAACAGTGAGGGACCACGTGATAAGGTTAAAGAGAAAGGGGGGGGGGGTACGTCTCATGGAAAATGACAAGAAGGTGTGTGAGAAACTCAATAAAATATATCAGGAGGTCTCTACATAGGAACCAATGTGGCGACCAGAATTGAGCGATGAAAGGCTAGAAGAAACACTGGATGACATTGTAGTAACGGTTAAAAAAACATGAAGGAACTAAATTCAGCAAATTTCATTGTGCCAAGGTTACTATCACTCTGGCTGCCGAAGGAAGCTGGTTTGTCACCCATTAACGGATGTTTTCAATAAATGACAAAAAACGGGAAATCTCCCAGATTTCTGGAAAAGGGCAAACGTAGTTTCAATACTTAAGAAAGGGAAAAGATAAGTCACTAAATTAAAGACCTGTGTCACTGAAAAATATTCCATGTAACGTGCTGGAGAGAGTAATCTAGGTGAAAATAGCAGAGCACATGAAGAGGCTTAACTTTGCCACAAAACGACAGCATTGATTTAGGAGGGAAAAGTCTAAGACAAAATTACTAAAAATAGTACAGGAAAAGGACACTTGGTAGAATGCATTTTCCTAGACTGCCAAGAAGCGTTTGATATTGTTCCTCATGAGAGGCTGGTTTTTTTTTTTGTAGGGATATTCCTGCGCGGGCCCTAAGCCTCTGGCTGGCCCACTGGGCGGGCCCTAAGCCTCTGGCTGGCCCACTGGGCGGGCCCTAAGCCTCTGGCTGGCCCACTGCGCGGGCCCTAAGCCTCTGGCTGGCCCACTGGGCGGGCCCGAAGCCTCTGGCTGGCCCACTAAGTGTTGCTTGTTTCTGTTTTACTTGGGCGGAGTATGAGTATTTATGGCTCGTATGGTCGCTTCAGTAAGATTTTGCCATATGTGTTTAACAACTTCTTCTGCTCTGTTGAATCTGAGAGGCTGGTGTACATGATGACAAGCTTGGAAAGTTGAGAATGGGTAATAATGGGTAATAATAAAATGGGTAAGGGAGTTCCTGAAGGATAGAAGACAAAGAGTCACAGTCAAAGACGAGGTCTCTAGCTAGCCGAATGTAACAAGTGCGATCCTCTAAGGCTCTGTCTTAGCAACACAACTGTTCGAATTAATGGTAATGATCTACCCGTGGGCAATTGGGCAAATAAATGATTGCTGGAGTTCAATCCCAATAATTGTTAGAAAATGAAGATGAGGAAGGAAGAAACTCAGAAGGCGTCTATTTCATAAATGGAATCCAACTATAGGAATACCCAGTCATAAAAGTATATGTGTATGTACGTCTGGTAACACACTGCATGTGTAAAAAAAAGAAATGTATATGTTTTATCTCTCAGAATGTTCCGTAATATGTTTGTGAGGTATATATATATATATATATATATATATATATATATATATATATATATATATATATATATATATATATATATATATATATATATATATATATGCGAACAAGCCTGAATGATCCCCAGGACAATATGCAACTGAAAACTCGCACCCCAGAAGTGACTCGAACCCATACTCCCAGGAGCCACGCAACTGGTATGTACAAGACGCCTTAATCCACTTGACCTTGATAGCCTCGGCTATCACCTCATTATGTCCGGTCGTGATGGTCAAGTGGATTAAGGCGTCTTGTACATACCAGTTGCGTGGCTCCTGGGAGTATGGGTTCGAGTCACTTCTGGGGTGCGAGTTTTCAGTTATATATATATATATATATATATATATATATATATATATATATATATATATATATATATATATATATATATATATATATATATGTGTGTGTGTGTGTGTGTGTGTGTGTGTGTGTGTGTGTGTGTGTGTGTGTGTGTGTGTGTGTGTGTGTGTGTGTGTGAACACTGTACTGAAGGGGTGAGAGTAGTTTGAGCTACCTCATCCCTATGTGTGTATTCAAACTTCATTAAACTTGATTCAATTTCAAAACTACAGGAATCGGAGAGGGAAGAATATTTAGGAGTAGATATAAGTCAACATACGCCAGTCACACACCGGAGCATCTGGGTGGATGACTAAAATGTGAATGTCGTTTAGAAACGTAAATTTACACAGCTTTTCTTAGACCAGTGCTGGAATATGCAGGTCCTGTTAAGGTTACCTTCCACAGAAGTCATCCAGTGATGCATATTTACTGCCATAAAACACAAGATTAATGGATGATGGATGAAGTGTCTAGATGGATGAGGCAACCTCTGGATGAGGCAACCGGATGCTTATTGACCGGGACATGAGAAAGGAAGAAAGATAAGAAAGTAAGAGAAATAGAGAGGATAAGCGCAGGGAAATAGAATGAAGGAAAGACAATTCAGTTTGGAGAGAACATGAATGGAGACAGGGCAGGAGGAGGAAATAGACCAAGGGAATGAGTACAGACTAGTATTAAAAGACCACAATCCTCAGGAACCGGACTAGGGGAGCCGGTCGGCCGAGCGGACAGCACGCTGGATTTGTGATTCTGTGGTTCTGGGTTCGATCGCAGGCGCCGGCGAGAAACATTGGGCAGAGTTTCTTTCACCCTATGCCCCTGTTACCTAGCAGTAAATAGGTACCTGGGTGTTAGTCAGCTGTCACGGGCTGCTTCCTGGGGGTGGAGGCCTGATCTAGGACCGGGCCGCGGGGACACTAAAAAGCCCCTAAATCATCTCAAGATAACCTCAAGATAGCCCACAGGCAGAATCTTCCTCTAGGAAACTAAACGGACTGGTAGAAATATTGGCAGTACTTAAATATTGGCAAAAACAATATTGGCAGTACTTAAATATTGGCAAAAACAATATTGGCAGGATATGGGATGCTGGCAGACATTAAGGCGTCCTTTACACACCTAAATCACGACTCTTGTTATTTTTGTCAAGACAATTTACAAAAGAATTGTTAGACCAACACTGGAATAAGTAGCACCGGCCTGGAATCCATGTCTTGTGAAGCAGGATACATGAAATTTGATGAAGTACAAAGGTTTGCAACAAGATTAATGCGAGATCGACGAGGGTTAAACTATGAGGATAGGTTGAGGGGGAACTGGAGCTCACAGCCCTGATGAGCAGAGGAAACGGAGGAGATATGATCGCAACATACAAGGTAATGAAAGAAAATAGACTTGCCAATATGGACATCACCATCTCTATAACCGCCACCATCACTATGATTGTGGTCATTACTATCACCATCACCACACTACCATCGCTATGGTCTTCACCACAATCAGATTAAGCACCCACTATCATGCTAACACCACCGACGCTTTCACAATCACCACCACTATCACCATCCGCACTCTAATCACCACCACCACCACAATCACCAGCTAAGGTCAGATATTTGGGTCGGTGGCTGAGCCAGAGACTCGATGATTCCGCTCCTGGTGGCTTCTACGCCCTTCCGGGTCCACAACCAATCAATATTCCCGGAAACACAAAATTCATTCTAATTGGGTTTTATGCTCACAATCATTATCAACAGATTCGTCTAGACACTTCAAGCAGCTCTTTTATGAATGTTCTGTTTATGTATAATATACATTTTTCTAACTATTGTTGTATATGTATAATTTTTTTTCTATCTTTATTGTCATATTTATTATCTTCGTGCATTTAAAGTTAAACGAAAGTTATTGCGAGTTTTAATATCGTAAATTTATATATAAACACGATATATGTCACTGATATAATACTAGTTCGTTTGCTGTTTGTTCATGTCCGCTCAGAGACATTAAATAATACTAATGAACCTCTGCACTATTTTTAAAAAAGCTGATTTGCAGTTAAACCGACTTAAATTTTTTTTTTTTTTATATTAAATGATGAATCATTGTTTCTTAGAATTGACACAGAGGCTTTAGGATTAATTGTTGATTTACTACGTCAACTCTCGCGATGTCGTGGGATCCTGGTGAGAGTAACCTATCCTTAGACTGTATACTTGTTCAATATGAACCCGTCCCCATCCCGTCCCTCGTTCAAGCTGTTCATCAACCCCTAACCCATCCTAGGGCTGTATGCGACTCAATTGCGCCGACCCAAATGGCGTTTTCAGCCGTTTTATAGACCTGTGTTGACACATTTCGTGAATTCGCTAATACAAATGAATAGAAAAAAATCCAATTTTTGGTGGGTTAGGTTTACAATATTTATTCCGATGGATTTTTTTTCTTTTTTAGCCCTAGGCACCCATGTAGGGTGCCTAGGGCTAGGCACCCTAGAAACCTGGTATTTCTAGGCACCCATGTAGGGTGCCTAGGGTTAGGCACCCTAGAAACCTGTTATTTCTAGGCACCCATGTAGGGTGCCTAGGGTTAGGCACCCTAGAAACCTGTTATTTCTAGGCACCCATGTAGGGTGCCTATGGTTAGGCACCCTAGAAACCTGTTATTTCTAGGCACCCATGTAGGGTGCCTATGGTTAGGCACCCTAGAAACCTGTTATTTCTAGGCACCCATGTAGGGTGCCTATGGTTAGGCACCCTAGAAACCTGTTATTTCTAGGCACCCATGTAGGGTGCCTAGGGTTAGGCACCCTAGAAACCTGGTATTTCTAGGCACCCATGTAGGGTGCCTAGGGTTAGGCACCCTAGAAACCTGGTATTTCTAGGCACCCATGTAGGGTGTCTAGAGCTAGGCATTTTGTATTCATTTGATAATTATTTTTATATGCAGTACATTGACGAAGAATTTTAAGAGGTGGGATTCGAACCTAGGAAGTGAGCGAGGCTGTGTTTGGGTAAAAAATCGAACAGAATCAGATGTGACTCATAAGTAAATGTTGACAGTTCATGAACAAGGAATTAACGAACATATGTACAATGTTAACGAGGATGGGTTAGAATTCATTATATTTCTGACAATTTTCACAAACGTTGGTAAAAATGCTCTATAATCCAGCCGTCAAATCACCTTTCAATGAATGAAAAACATTTTATATTGGTCAAATTACCAATGTGTATTAGGACCTGTCATAAATTTAAACCCATCGTCATTAACAGGGCTTTACCGACGTACTGCAAATACAAGTAATTATACCAACAGAACGAACACACCTAACCTAACCTATCCCAGGTATAATTATACTTGAAATTATTATATGCACTAAAAATAATTTTTAGCAGAGAAAACAAATCGGATTTGATTACACATTATCGTAAAATTAACGAATACATCTTTGGAACCTGCTGCAAGTATAAGCCGATGATTGGTTTAGATATATATATATATATATATATATATATATATATATATATATATATATATATATATATATATATATATATATATATATATATACGTATATATATATATATATATATATATATATATATATATATATATATATATATATATATATATATATATATATATATATATATATGTATATATATGTATATTTATATATAAATATATATATAAAACTGTAAACTCCCCACCCATAAGTGACTCGAACCCAGACAGCCAGGAGCACTATGCAACTGGCGTACATGGTACCTTAATCATTTGACTAACCGTGACCGTACAAAAGACATTGGTAGCCGAGGCTATATCCCCATCGTCCCGACGGCACTTGGTGGTAATCTTGGGCATAGTTATTTCATCGAATCACCTCACTTTGTGGGGCCACGTGAGCAACATATGTGTACTCACCTAGTTGTACTTGCGGGGGTTGAGCTTTGTCTCTTTGGTCCCGCCTCTCAACCGTCAATCAACTGGTGTACAGATTCTTGAGCCTACTGAGCTCAATCATACCTCAACCCGTTCTCGCAAATTTAATAAGTCAATATTGACTTATTAAATATGTGCATAGGTGACATACTTAACATAATAGATATCCTTAAAAAGATTCATAGAAAACATCGACCTTACCTAACCTACTTAGTATGTTAGGATAAGCATCTTATTGCTTCGTAATTACAATTATTACCTAACCTATAATAGGTATAAGTTAAGTAATAATTGTAATTACGAAGCAATAAGATGCTTATCTTAAGATACTAACAAGGTTAGGTAAGGTCGGTGTTTTCTATGAATCTTTTTAAGGGTATTTATTATGTTTAGTATATCACCTATGCACGTAGTTAATAAGTC